>NC_060174.1:78533174-78743174 GCF_021184085.1 Oncorhynchus gorbuscha
AGACAGTGTCATGGTAATGGGGGGTTTTTAGGTGCTGAGCTCCTTTAGACGCGAGGCAGCTTTGAAGACAGTGTCATGGTAATGGGGGGTTTGGTGCTGAGCTCCTTTAGACGCGAGGCAGCTTTGAAGACAGTGTCATGGTAATGGGGGGTTTGGTGCTGAGCTCCTTTAGACGCGAGGCAGCTTTGAAGACAGTGTCATGGTAATGGGGGTTTGGTGCTGAGCTCCTTTAGACGCGAGGCAGCTTTGAAGACAGTGTCATGGTAATGGGGGGTTTGGTGCTGAGCTCCTTTAGACGCGAGGCAGCTTTGAAGACAGTGTCATGGTAATGGGGGGTTTGGTGCTGAGCTCCTTTAGACGCGAGGCAGCTTTGAAGACAGTGTCATGGTAATGGGGGTTTGGTGCTGAGCTCCTTTAGACGCGAGGCAGCTTTGAAGACAGTGTCATGGTAATGGGGGAAGACAGTGTTTGGTGCTGAGCTCCTTTAGACGCGAGGCAGCTTTGAAGACAGTGTCATGGTAATGGGGGTTTGGTGCTGAGCTCCTTTAGACGCGAGGCAGCTTTGAAGACAGTGTCATGGTAATGGGGGTTTGGTGCTGAGCTCCTTTAGACGCGAGGCAGCTTTGAAGACAGTGTCATGGTAATGGGGGTTTGGTGCTGAGCTCCTTTAGACGCGAGGCAGCTTTGAAGACAGTGTCATGGTAATGGGGGGTTTGGTGCTGAGCTCCTTTAGACGCGAGGCAGCTTTGAAGACAGTGTCAATGGGGGTTTGGTGCTGAGCTGGGGGCAGCTTTGAAGACAGTGTCATGGTGGGGGGTTTGGTGCTGAGCTCCTTTAGACGCGAGGCAGCTTTGAAGACAGTGTCATGGTAATGGGGGGTTTGGTGCTGAGCTCCTTTAGACGCGAGGCAGCTTTGAAGACAGTGTCATGGTAATGGGGGGTTTGGTGCTGAGCTCCTTTAGACGCGAGGCAGCTTTGAAGACAGTGTCATGGTAATGGGGGTTTGGTGCTGAGCTCCTTTAGACGCGAGGCAGCTTTGAAGACAGTGTCATGGTAATGGGGGGGGGTTTGGTGCTGAGCTCCTTTAGACGCGAGGCAGCTTTGAAGACAGTGTCATGGTAATGGGGGTTTGGTGCTGAGCTCCTTTAGACGCGAGGCAGCTTTGAAGACAGTGTCATGGTAATGGGGGGTTTGGTGCTGAGCTCCTTTAGACGCGAGGCAGCTTAATGGGGGGTTTGGTGCTGAGACAGTGTCATGGTAATGGGGGGTTTGGTGCTGAGCTCCTTTAGACGCGAGGCAGCTTTGAAGACAGTGTCATGGTAATGGGGGTTTGGTGCTGAGCTCCTTTAGACGCGAGGCAGCTTTGAAGACAGTGTCATGGTAATGGGGGGTTTGGTGCTGAGCTCCTTTAGACGCGAGGCAGCTTTGAAGACAGTGTCATGGTAATGGGGGGTTTGGTGCTGAGCTCCTTTAGACGAGCTCCTTTAGCAGGCAGCTGAAGACAGTGTCATGGTAATGGGGGTTTGGTGCTGAGCTCCTTTAGACGCGAGGCAGCTTTGAAGACAGTGTCATGGTAATGGGGGTTTGGTGCTGAGCTCCTTTAGACGCGAGGCAGCTTTGAAGACAGTGTCATGGTAATGGGGGGGTTTGGTGCTGAGCTCCTTTAGACGCGAGGCAGCTTTGAAGACAGTGTCATGGTAATGGGGGGGTTTGGTGCTGAGCTCCTTTAGACGCGAGGCAGCTTTGAAGACAGTGTCATGGTAATGGGGGGTTTGGTGCTGAGCTCCTTTAGACGCGAGGCAGCTTTGAAGACAGTGTCATGGTAATGGGGGGGTTTGGTGCTGAGCTCCTTTAGACGCGAGGCAGCTTTGAAGACAGTGTCATGGTAATGGGGGGGTTGGGGTTCATTGCACTGCCGCTGCTGCTGTCAATTATCCACTTTGAAAAGTAGACTTCTGAAAAACTGCTTTAAGGTGAAAAGAAGCCCGTCAAAAGAAGAAGACCTAGGAGATCTGAACAGAAAGCGTTTTGTGCTACATCAACTTTAAATGCCTTTTGAACTTTCAAACTTTAAAAAAAAAAATACATTTAAAAAAGTGGAAATCCATTTCCCAGAGAAAATGGCAGCCCGCGGCAAAAAGTACAATGTTTTACATTGTGAATGTTTTGCTTACTCCTTTTTCTAAGACACATATACAGTAAGTAAGAAGTAAATAAGTAATCTCAGCCTTTTAGCTTTGAAGATTCTTAAATGAGAAAAACCAAACGACAATAGATCTTGGATCAAAAAAGCCTCTTAATTTTCATCCTCTGAGTAAATTACTATTATAAATGTAACGTCTCCTCTGTTCCCTCTGTCTCTCTCTGTCTCTCTCTCCCTTTTTCACCAGGGCAATAGGAAATCATCCTGAGGAGAAAAACAACCCATAATGTGACTAAATGGCACTAAAGATGTTTGTGTAAATAGCACTAAAGATGTTTGTGTAAATAGCACTAAAGATGTTTGTGTAAATAGCACTAAAGATGTCTGTGTTTAAGAGTCCTCACATCTTTCTCTCTCAGGCGTATCATTGCCTCTTTCAACATGGCTGTATTAGCTTTTGAAAGAGAGACCGAATAAAAGTCTTGGCAAGGCCATGCCTGTATCCATGGAAAACCTCTCCAGCTAGAGAATAAAACACCAAATTGATCTTTCCTCTTTACTCAACAACACAACCAACCATTTTCAGAGGACAAGCCAACTGGAGAAATGAGTCTGATCTTAACACACAGACAGAGATTTCCACATAAACACTACACTGTCTTCCAGGTAGATGAACACATATGAGGCAGGCCCTGTATTTTAGCAAGGCGCTGTAGTTAGACTACTAGTCTGTGTCCCAAATGGCACGCTATTCTCTATGATATGCACTGCTTTTAACCAGAGCCCTTGACACCCAGGGCTTCCATTTCAACTCCCAACACCTCACCATACACAGTGCATATCATCACCATCTCCTTATCCCCTTCCAGAAAAGTTGTCTGAATCCAGAATCAAAAACAGAGTACGTGCCACATTCCTTGTCAGTGCGTTTTAAAACAAACAACCGGGCACTTCTGTGTGTTGATAACATAATTATGCAGCAGAGGAACAATTCTCATTTGCATGAGCGTGGTGAGAGTGGAGTTTATACAGTAAAAACTGTAGAAACACAGAGCGAGACCAACTGTGTGTGTGTGTGTGTGTGTGTGTGTGTGTGTGTGTGTGTGTGTGTGCGTGCGTGCGTGCGTGCGTGCGTGCGCGTGCGTGCGTGTGTGTGCGCGTGTGTGTGTGTGTGTGTGTGTGTGAGATGTTTGCATGTCTTCTGTTTGCCCAGGGGCTGCTGTCTGTCTGTGTAATGATGAAAACACTTGTTTTATTGTCACTCTGCCATGATGTGTCTCTCCTTCCCTCTGTCCCAACACTCTCAATATTAATCAGCACACTGGGAGCGTCATCGACACCACACACTGACTCTACAGCTATGACAGGAATGCAATACAATTCAATCGAAGAGAACCTAAGAAGAAAGATAATGAGCAGCATTCAAAACAAATAACAGGAATGTCTATAGCTCTTTTGTGTAAATAGAAGTTCATCTACTACCTACTATACAAGTGAAAAAACGATTTGCCACTCTGCTAAGAAATTGTGTTTACGTGCTCTTACTTTAAACACACACACACTTGCACACGCACGCACACACCTTAAATGCAGTGATGTGCGATGTGCGACACCTAGAATGGCATCAGAGTGTCGACTTTGTCACTTCCTGTGAGAAGTGTGGTCACAGCTCGAGAGGTGAGCACCGCTGTTTTAACCCAAGGTGTCGCTAACTAAAACCTCTATCTGCTCAGCCTCAGTGCACTGCAAGCTGTTTAACAATTTACACACTGCTCTGAGCGCTACCACACTTACCCTCTGTGCAAATGAAGTGATACAGCTTCACAGCTAAGTGGCAACTCTCTTAGAGAAAGAGAGAGAGAGAGAGAGAGAGAGAGAGAGAGAGAGAGAGAGAGAGAGAGAGAGAGAGAGAGAGAGAGAGAGAGAGAGAGAGAGAGAGAGAGAGAGAGAGAGAGAGAGAGAGAGAGAGAGACCTGTTGCAACAAGAAAAGGGCAACCAGTGACAATGTTAACATATGTTTCCCATGTCAATTAAGCCCCTTAAATTAAAATTGAAATTGAAAGAAGGAGAAAGAGAGAGATAGAGAGAGAGAAGAGGTTGAGGGTTGAGGGAGTGAAGCAAAGGGAAAGAAAATAAGAGAAAAGAGAGAGGAACAAGTAGGACAAAGGAAATGAGAAGAGATAAGGAGAGAGTTGGAGACAAGAAGAGAAGCTACTCTAGAACTGAAAGAGAAATATAGACTATACAGAGACAATGAGAGGGGTGAAGGGGAGAGGGAGCTGCTACTGAACGAGACAGATTCATCACCTGGCTAGATAGCTATGGGAAACAAATTGGAGATGTGCTTTAGTCTCCTCAAGGCGATAACAGAAGACAGAATACATCAAAATGATTAGAATCATGCATTCCTGCTTGGACATCATACCATCCCAGTTAGGCCTAGTCTATTTTTTTCAATAACGCACTGTAAATGACTTTATAAGACAATCATTGCATTATGCCACAACAAAATTCTGGTGCGACCAAATCATGGGCTTCTGCCACCAAATGAAAACGTTTGTGTCAGCAGATCACCATGGGAAAACGTTAAGTCTGACATTGTATTACAGACAGACAGCTATCTGGGCTCAACAAAGTAATCCAGGCCTGACAAACAGTGGAGGGAGAGCATGTGCTGAGTTGTTTTAAACAGCGAGTTGTTCAGTATGTGTGGTTTTTGTTGGATGCAGTGCATTCGGAAAGTATTCAGACCCTTGACTTTATCCACATTTTGTTACTTTACAGCCTTTGTCTAAAATGGATTCAATTGTTTTTTCCCCTCATCAATCTCCACATAATACCCCATAATGACAAAGCAAAAACAGGCTTTTAGAAATGTTTGCATTTAAAAAACTGAAATGTGATATTTACATAATTATTAACTCAGCAATTTGTTGAAGAACCTTTGCCAGTGATTACAGCCTCTCGTCTTCTGGGGTATGATGTTACAAGTTTGGCACACCTGTTTTTGGGGAGGTTCTCCCATTCTTCTCTGCAGATCCTCACAAGCTCTGTCAGGTTGGATGGGTAGCGCCGCTGCACAGGTATTTTCAGGTCTCTCTAGAGAAGCCACTCCTGCGTTGTCTTGGCTGTGTGCTGTTGGAAGGTGGAAGGTGAACCTTCGCCCCAGTGTGAGGTCCTGAGCGCTCTGGAGCAGGTTTTCATTAAGGATCTCGCTGTACTTTTCTATTTTCATCTTTCCCTTGATCCTGACTAGTCTCCCAGTCCTGCCGCTGAAAAACAACCCTACAGCATAATGCTGCCACCACCATGCTTCACCGTAGGGATGTTGCTAGGTTTCTTCCAGATGTGACGCTTGGCATTCAGACAAAAGAGATCAGTCTTGGTTTCATCAGACCAGAGAACCGTGTTTCTCATGATCTGAGAGTCCTTTAGGTGTCTTTACATGTGCCTTTTACTGAGGAGTGGCTTCCGTCTGGTCACTCTACCATAAAGACCTGTTTGGTGGAGTGCTGCAGAGATGGTTGCCCTTCTAGAAGGTTCTCCAATCTCCACAGAGGAACTCTAGAGCTCTGTCAGCGTGAGCATCCGGTTCTTGGTCACCTCCCTGAACATGGCCCTTCTCCACCGATTGCTCAGTTTGGTTGTACGACCAGCTCTACGATGAGTCTTGGAGGTTCCAAACTTCTTCCATTTAAAAATTATGGAGGCCACTGTGTTCTTGGGGACCTTGAATGCTGCAGACATTTTTTGGTACCCTTCCCCAGATCCGTGCCTCGACACAATCCTGTCTCGGAGCTCTACGGACAATTGCTACAACCTCATGGTTTGGTTTTTGCTCTGACATGCACTGTCACCTGTGGGACCCTATATAAACAGACATGTGCCTTTCCAAATCATGTCCAATCAATTGAATTTACCACAGATGGACTCCAATCAAGTTGTAGAAACATCTCAAGGATGATCAATGGAAACAGGATGCACCTGAATTCAATTTCGAGTCTAATAGCAAAGGGTCTGAATACTTATGTAAATAAGGTATTTTTGTTTTATATTTGTAATACATTTTCAAATATTTCTGAAAACCTGTTGCTTTGACTCTTGCTTTGTCATTGTGAGGTATTGTGTGTAGATTGATGACAGCAATTTATTTATTTATTTTTGTTTTTTGAAAATGGCTGTAACGTAACAAAATGTGGATCAAGTAAAGTGGTCTAAATATTTTCAGAAGGCACTGTACATGTGTGTATTTGTAGGTGTCAGAGAGAGTGTGATTTTCAAGGTGGTTTGCATCTCTTTATAGACAGTGTTTGTGCATCTGAACGTGTGAGTGTATAGTGTGTGTGTGACTGTGTGTACGTTTTCTATGGGTTTGTGTGTGTGTGTGTATTGTCTACAGTATGTGTGTATGTTTTTTAAGTCTGAGTGTGTGTATGTATGTGTGTGTAGCGAAGCGAAGCGGATTGGGGAGGTTGTTGGACCAGGGACTTCCTAGAATCCTCCTCATTAACAGCTCATGATGGCTGGCAAGCAGCGCCGTGTCACCCTGGCTTGCTCTCATTAGCAACTGGCAGTGAGGTGGTGAGATGAATGGACATTAGAACTGCACAGACCTACTGCAGTCCAGTTTAGAGAGGGAGAAATGGAGGGAGGGAGAGAGAGATGGTTGGGAGAGAGAAAAACACAGAGAGAGAGAGAGAGACAGCTGGGGGGGATAGAAAAAGAGGAAAAAATCCTCATCTCAGTAGATTTAATTAAAACTGTGGTGAACAGATGGGGGAGATGGAAGGGAGTCCAACAGGAGACAGCTCATCTGTCTGGGTCTCTCTCCACACTTCTCTCTCCATCTCTCCATCCTCCGCCTCGTCCGTCCTTCTCATCTCAACTATTTGTTTTAATGAATCCTTGGCTCCTAGAATGTCCCAATTTGAAGCTTTCTTCCCCTTGGCATCGGGACAGGTGACAAAAACAAATCAGCCAGTCCACTCACGTTGGCATTGTGTTGGTTGCATTGGCTCTTGAAGGAGAAGGAAGGGAGTCTACAGTGGTTCATGAGTGGCTTGGGGTAAAGCAGCTTTAGGCAGGGATGGGTGGAGCCGGTTGGAGGGTGGTTAATCCCTTATTAGAAGGCAATCCCAGTGTAAAATAAAGGACAGCTATTTGTTGAAAATATAGGCTTTGCAGGCCAGTTGGACTGAGGGGATGGTCACCATGCTGCTGGGTAAAGTCAAGATCCTGGATCAGAAAGATCAAGTCTCTCTCGCTGCTTCTCTCCATCTCAATCTTACTCTTCGTCTTTCTCTCCGGCCATATCCCCCTCTCTCTCCTAGAAGAACTCACTTTTTATTCAAATGCAATCATCAGTGAGCAGTAATATGACCTTCATGGCTGCATGTTCCTGTGGTCATAGCAGGGGATACAAAACGATCAGAAAGACAAGTGAAAGTGATTTAAAATATGATACATTACCACTATGCAACTGTGATTTATGCACATAATAACTGTACATAAATTGCACGTTTTATAGACAGCAGCAATAGATTTGAATAGGGGGTTGAAATAAAAGGTATAAATGGAACACAAACATATGGGAAAATCTATATTCCATGTAGATCAAGGTTCCACAGCTGGCAGCCCGCAGGTGGTTTTATTTGGCTCCCCAAGTTTTCTGAGCAAAAATAAATATATAATAATAATAATATATATATATAACAGTGAATTCGGAAAGTATTCAGACCCCTTGACTTTTTGCACGTTTCTTACGTTACAATCTTACACTAAAATGTATTAAATCATTTGTTTTCTCCCTCACCAATTTATACACAATGCCCCTTAATGACAAAGCAAAGAGAGGCAGTACTTTATTGAAGCACCTTTGTCTGCAATTACAGCCTCGAGGCTTCTTGGGTATGACACTACAAGCTTGCCACACCTGTATTTGGGGAGTTTCTCCCAGTCTCCTCTGCAGATCCTCTCAAGCTCTGTCAGGTTGAATGGGGAGTGTTGCTGCACAACTATTTTAGGTCTCTCTAGAGATGTTCTATCGGGTTCAAGTCCAGGCTCTGGCTGGGCAACTCAAGGACATTCAGAGACTTGTCCCGAAGCCACTCCTGTGTTATCTTGGCTGTGTGCTTAGTGTCCTGTTGGAAGGTGAACCTTCGCCCCAGTCTGAGGTCCGGAGCCCTCTGGAGCAGGTTTACATCAATTATCTATCTCTCTGTACTTTGCTCCATTCATCTTACCCTCGATTCTGACTAGTCTCCCAGTCCCTCCTGCTGAAAAACATCCCCACAGCATGATGCAGCAACCACTATGGTTCACCGTAGGGATGGTGCCAGGTTTCCCCCAGATGTGACACTTCGCATTCAGGCCAAATAGTTCAATTTTGGTTTCATCAAACCAGAGAATCTTGTTTCTCATGGTCTGAGAGTCCTTTAGGTGTCTTTTGGCAAACTCCAGGTGGGCTGCCATGTGCCCTTTACTGGCCACTCTACCATAAAGGCCTGATTGGTGGACTGCTGCAGAGATGGTTGTCCTTCTGGGAGGTTCTCCGATATCCACAGAGGGACTCTGTCAGAGTGACCATCGGGTTTTTAGTCACCTCCCTGACCAAGGCCCTTGTCCACCGATTGCTCAATTTGGCTGGGCTGCCAGCTCTAGGAAGAGTCTTGGTGGTTCCAAACCTCTTCCATTAAAGAATGATGGAGGACACTGTGTTCTTGGGGACCTTTAATGCTGCAAACGTTTTTTGGTACCCTTCCCCAGATTTGTGCCTTGACACAATCATGTCTTGGAGCTCTACGGACAATTTCTTTGACCTCATGCCTTGGTTTTTACTCTGACATGCACTGTCAACTGTGGGACCTTGTACAGTGGGGCAAAAAAGTATTTAGTCAGCTACCAATTGTGCAAGTTCTCCCACTTAAAAAGATGAGAGAGGCCTGTGATTTTCATCATAGGTACACTTCAACTATGACAGACAAAATGAGAAAAAAAATAATTTGCAAATAAATCCATAAAAAATCCTACAATGTGATTTTCTGGATTTTATTCTTCTCATTTTGTCTGTCATAGTTGAAGTGTACCTATGATGAAAATTACAGGCCTCTCTCATCTTTTTAATTTCGAGTCTTATAGTCTGAATATTTATGTAACTAAAATATTTGTTTTTTATTTTTTTAAATGTGCAAAAATGTCAAAATAGTTGTTTTCGCATTTGTAAAAACAAATGTAAGCAAGGTTTGAAATGATTATGTTTTAGTCAAAAAAATTGCAAATATTGTATCTGTTTGGGCTTCTTGCGGTCAACTTGCAGTCTACAAATTATTTGTAATTATACACCCCCCCCCGACCATCCGCTAAACAACAAAAATCAACAAAAATCGTTCCGTGGCTGAATCTAGTTGATGATCGCTGATGAATATGATCATAAAAAATATGATATGAACCTAGCAACAGAAGTAATAAGACATAAACACTTGAAAAACATAACAATTTTCATGAAAAAAACATTCAAATTGCAAATACTTTTCAAATTTCTTTCCTTAGCTCAATTCCGTACTATATTAATCTCATTATAATTTCAACCTTTTCACTGGCGTTGCCAAATACAATTTGTATTCTACGGCCAGGAAAAAAGCTTTAAACTGATTATCCCAAAATGAACCATGGCAATCCTTGATATTGTTGGGTCTGAAAGGACCATCTAGCTGCTGAAAGGGCTTCCCATATGCCTTCAGAGTTTCATGACACAATGTTTCGTCTGCTTTGCAAGGGATAAATTAAGCGTGTGAAAGTATAAGCAAAGCCCTCATTTTCCAGTTAATCAAATCTCCCCCTAATCAAATTAGCACACATAATTCCTCTGGATGCGTGGCACAAAAAAGGCATTATCCCCTTCTCCAGAGCTGAAAGAGAGGGAACCAGCATGGTGCCTCTCTATCTCACTCTCCCTCTTTCCCTCTTTCCTCTGGATGAGCGGCCCTGAATGGGAGAGGAAGGCTGGTGGAGAGGTGAGGTGGGGGCCAGGGGAGTGAGGGGCTGTTACTTCCCAGTGGCCTAACTGAGCTGGCAGTGGCCGGGGTAAACTTTGGCAGCGTTTAAGTTCCCAGCTCATTAAAAAGGCTGGCTCAGTGGCCACCTCCAGGGAGCACTGGAGCGTTCTGTAATGAGGTACTTGTTTAATTTTCTTTCAAATGGCCGGACATCTGTGACAACCCTCTGCCCTCCCCTCTCGCCCCCCTTCCTCCCACCCCCATGAGCCTTTTCTTTTTGCAAACCCCACACAAATCTCATCCATCAACAAGGCTGCAAGCCCCAATGAAGTGTCTTCTATTGAATACAGCCCAGATAATACATTTGGAGGAGCGGTTAAGTGCAAAACAATCTCCATTAAATCTGATCTCATACAGAAAGGAGAAGAGTCAAAGCCCATCATGAAAATTCAGGTGGTCGAGCTAAATTGATAAAGGTTCACATTCAACCTCCATCATTCCTAATTGATTTCCCTTCTGGAGATAATCTACTCTCCTCCCATAGCGGACCCCCATGCCCCTCGTTCACCTCTACCCATCCATCCACACATCTGTCCTTCTATCCATCCAGCCGTCCATCCATCCATCCCTCAGTGTGTCATCAGCCACTGTGAGACTCGCATCATACCCAGAAACCAGAAGACCTAGAATCCTCAGCCACACTGACCTTTACTGCAAGCCCATACAGTACCTCCATTCCCACACATCACCCCCACAACAGCTTCACAGACATTAGAAGGCATCCCATTCTCTCTCTCTCGCCCCCCCCCCCCCCTTCTCTCTAAAGTAATTGGAATTCAAAGCAGCGAGTGCTGCATCTCTCTTCGTTGGTCACTTCCACTTATTTCATAATGCCTGGATTCTTTGATTATGAGAGCTGTCTGGCTCATATTTGCACCTTGATGCCCCACCTAATGTCCACGGATATGTGTGGAATACCATTACTGCATATCCCTGAGTCTTACTCTCCCTCCCCACTTCCTCCTTCTCCACTGCCACTAGCTCAATGCTTATCAGAGAATATGCCTAACTGGGGGAAGTGGGTTGGATGGATTCACATGCTTTGTGTAGACTAACAGTGAAATGATTACTTACGGGCCCTTCCCAACAAAGCAGAGAGAAAAAAATTGAAATAATAGCAACATAATAACACAAGGAATAAATACACGGGGTGCCATTACCAAGTCAATGTGCAGGGTTATGAGGTAATTGAGGTAGATACACTACATTGCCAAAAGTATGTGGACAGTCCTTCAAATTAGTGGATTTGGCTATTTCAGCCACACCTGTTAATAACAGGAATATAAAATCAAGCACACAGCCACAAAATCTCTATAGATAAACATTGGCTGTAGAATGGCCCGTACTGAGGAGCTCAGTGACTTTCAACATGGCACCGTCATAGGATGCCACCTTTCCATCAAGTTTGTCAAATTTCTGCCCTGCTAGAGCTGCCTCGGTCAACTTTAAATGCTGTCATTGTGAAGTGGAAACTTCTAGGAGCAACAATGGCTCAGCTACGAAGTGGTAGGCCACACAAGCTCACAGAACAGGACCGCCGAGTGCTGGAGCATATACCAACGTAAAAAGCGTCTGCCCTCGGTTACCAAGTTCCAAACTGCCTCTGGAAGCGACATCAGTTTGGTAAAGGAGGAATAATGGTCTGAGGCTGTTTTTCATGGTTCGGGCTAGGCCCCTTAGCTCCAGTGAAGGGGAATCTTAACGCTACAGCATACAATGACATTATAGACGATTCTGTGCTTCCAACTTTGTGGCAACAGTTTGGGAGCGCCTTTCCTGATTAAGCATGACAATGCCCCTGTGCACAAAGCGCGATCCATACAGAGTTTTTTCCCGAGATCGGTGTGGAAGATCTTGACAGGCCTGCACAGAGCCCTGACCTCAACCCCATAGAAATGATTTGGGGTGAATTGGAACGCAGACTGCAAAGCAGGCCTAATCGCCCAACATCAGTGCCCGACCTCACTAATGCTCGAGGCTGGAAGCAAGTCCCTGCAGCTATGGTCTAACATCTGGTAGAATCCTTCCCAGAAGAGGCTGTTATAGCAGCAAAGGGGGGACCAACTCCATATTAATGCCTATGATTTTGGAACGAGATGTTGGACAAGAAGGTGTCCACATACTTTTTGGAGATTGTTGGCCATTACTGACCTCCTCCATATAATCTTATTGCCATCGATGATAAGGCCTACCACCGTTGTGTCGTTGGAGTCACACGCAGTTGTCGGTGAACAGGGAGTACAGGAGGGAACAAAGCAGTCAGGAAGTCCAGGATTCAGTTGCAAAGGGAGGTGTTCAGTCCCAGGCTCCTTAGCTTAGTGATGAGCTTGGAGGGCATTATGGTGTTGAACAGTGAGCTGCAGTCAATGAACAGCATTCTCATGTAGGTATTCCTCTTGTCCAGGTGGGAGAGAGCAGTGTGAAAGTGCCATAGAGATTGAGTGATCTGTGGATCTGTTGGGGCGGTATAGGAATTTGAGTGGGTGCAGGGTGTCTGGGATGATGGTGTTGATGTGAGCCATGACCAGCCTTTGAAAGCATATCATGGCTTCAGATGTGAATTCTATGGGGCGATAGTCATTTAGACAGGTTACCTTGGCGTTCTTGGGCACAGGGACTATGGTGGTCTGTTTGAAACATGTAGGTATTACAGACTGGGTCAGGGAGAGGTTGAAAAGGATGGATGGAGGGAGGGGTGGAGTGGTGTCGGGAGAGATATTCCGTGGGAGACTGCTAGCGAGGAAGGAGCCTCTGAAAACATTTGGTAATTTTCACAACGTAAACAGGCAATAACAACGTGGTCCGGGTGCAAGGGTCAAACCCATGGATCAAGCATCAGATGGCGTGTGGTTATTGTCTGTTCCCATCAGCCTGTCAAACAGGGGGGCAAGGGAGGGAGATGGAGGAGAGAGGGGAAGTTTGAAGCCTTTAGGGGTGATAACTAAAACAGCATGTTATTTTGAGAATGCCACTAGAGAGCACCATCTGTGTTGTTTAACGTGGCTTAGCTGACTACTAGAAAGGCCTAAAGAAAGAGAGAGAGCCTCCAGTTAATCTGGTGAAACAATAATGATGATGATAATGCTAATAGCACTGACTGTAGAACAGTATTTGGCATTGGACTCAAGCACATTGGCACATATCACATAAATTATTGAAAGCTCAAAGCGAATATAAATACAGTATTTGTTGTTATGGCAATACAACTAGTCTGGAAAACTTTATGAACAGTGCCTAATCTGATCAAATATTCAAGCTGTGGGCAGCAGGTTGCCTAGCGGTTAAGAGGGCCAGTTGGGCCAGTAACCGAAAGATTCCACGGGGGCGTGACAGAGAGGGGGAGTCATACATTTCTGCTGGACTGGGTCATCTTGACCTGTGAACCCCTGTGATTCATCTTGTGGTCTGGCACAAGGCAGGGCAGTGGAGGGGTGACAGTGAGGCAGTGTGAGATATAGGGTATGGAAGAGGGGATGAGGAGGGAGGGGAGGAGGGGTGAGTGATAGTGCTATCTATCTCCCTCTGACAGATGACATGGTCGCCTGTCAGCCCTTCAAGTGGACTGAGCTCTGTGGGGAATGCGTGGCCAAGGAGGCACAGCCGTTGGGATACTATGGCTATGGATACTATCAGAATGGCAGCATGGTGCATGTGGGTGCAACATTAACCACGGCACAACACAACTCAGTTCTTGACGCCATGCTACTGCTACGGCAAGTTTTGAACTTCAAAAGCGATGTTACAGTTGTCTATAAAGAAAGAGTTGGAAAACAGTCATTCAACACAACACAAGGTCAGACAAAAGGCCTCCCAGACCAGGGAATACAGCGAGCAGTAGGGGATAGTTGTTAGCACCAGACTCTGCTTTAGTGAAGTACCATCAGAGGATATAGCATTCAGCTGGAGCAGAGTGCTGCTCTTAGCATATCTTGCTGTCTGAAGTACTATGGAATGGGAGCTGATCAGGCTTTTTTGGGAGAGGTAAATTCTGCTCCTGGCAACACCTCAACACCTGATAACTCCTGTTGAGTCATCCACCCGCTAGGACCCGGGAGGCAGGTGGCCTTGAGAATGCCTGAGTGGAGCAGAGCGCACTCAGTCTACCTCTCATGTTCCTACACATCCGCCCGGGTGTGAGGTTAAGTCCTGCCAGACTGTCTGGTGTTAGTGTACCCCCCCCAGCCCAACCAACAGATACTCCTGTAGGCATGTACAAAGCAGCCTAAATGATGCATGGTGCCACCCGCCCAACACTCCACACCGTGGCGGAGGCCCACAAACAACCCCAGGAATCACTGCGTGTCTGCAGTCTTTATTGGAAGAGACAGGACAGGAAAGCCTCTGCAAATACCACTGAAAAAACAGCTGGTTGCGGCATGAAAACAAAACAACCCCAAACAAAACAGCCCACGTATAGACAGGCACATATCAAAGTAGCTAGACTGGATATGTGGCTGGCAGATATTTCTAGGACTCTAATGCCACAGGCCACTGAGTTGGGGGAATATGTCCTCAGTTACATCGAACCATGAACCGTTGATGAGGACAGATTTGTCTGTTTGCATTTGTTGTTCTGTCACATGTTGAGTGACAGGTCCAATGATCAAATGAAGTTTCTCCCTCAAAGCCCTGAGCTTAATGATGTGCTAAGTACCAATACATCAACAGACGCAGTCTCTCCAATGATAATGACTCACAGTATGATCAGAGCTGAATAGTTTATCTTAATTATTAGTTTATCTTAAGTTATTCAAAAAAGCATACTTCTCTTTTGTTTCATTTAAAATCGTTTTAATTGCTATTTCAGGACAGCCTCCACATTTCCTTGAAGGAAAAGAGAGCTTTCAATAGCCACAAAGTCAAATTCATATCAGAAAATTATAATTGTGTTATGAGTGAAATTGAATCTCAAAAACCTGTCTTTCTCCCTCTGTATCACATTTTACTGAATTATGAGCATATCCTGGATGATAAATGAACTCTTGTGATACACATACTGAATGTGGGTGAAACACGGATCAGTCAAAACCAGGATAAACAGGAAAATCTTGTAGATTGGGATTAGGCTATATGTATGGTATGTGTTAAAACAAAAAGCACATTGTAAACAGTGTTGAGAAGCAACAGTAGCAGCTCCATAATCCCATTAGGATTATAATAACATGAATAACAAGAATCTCAGGTTTAGCCTCCTTGCTACTATAAATAAATAATTCCAGTTTATATATTTCTAGGGATCCAAATCCAGATTCAGAACTACTGTTTGTATTAAAATAGTGTCTGGATTACTGAACAGCCCTACTTTGTACCATATCTCATATACTGTATCATCACACAGTCAATTAATTAAAAGATCCATGAAAATGAATGGCTTCAGTTGTCCTAAATCAACCAATCAATGGCATACTGACCAACTGTGTTTACTAGCAACCCGAAGCAGGGATGTGTTGCGCTGTTCTCCAGTCTCGTCACACAGTGATGAGTTCACAGCATGGCTCTGAGAGACCAGACCTCCATTTTGGATTGGGTCAGGGCACAGTAAACACCTGAAGGACATTAGCAGTCTTTAAAATAAACAGGGCAGGCAGTCTGCCATCTGCAGTGGATGTATTATTTAGCTGAGCTGGTGGTATTTGGTGGACTAGCATTACTCTCACTGCTATTATAGTCATGGGCTCTAGGGGGTATCTTCAGGGTTGACACATACACTGAGTGTTCAAAAAATAGACTGACCAAGTGAATCCAGGTGATAGCTATGATACCTTATTGAGTCACTTGTTAAATCCACTTCAATCAGTGTAGATGAAGGGGAGGAGACAGGTTAAGTAGATGCCAGGCGCACAGGTTTGAGTGTGTCAAGAACGCAATGCTGCTGGGTTTTTAACACTCAACAGTTTCCCGTATGTATCAAGAATGGTCCACCACCCAAAGGACATCCAGACAACTTGATACAATTGTGGGAAGCATTGGAGTCAATATTGTAGAGTCTATGCCCTGACAAATTGCGGCTGTTCTGAGGGCAAAAGGGGGGTGCAACTCAATATCAGGAAGCTGTTCTTAATGGTTTGTGCACTGTGTATTTTGTTTCTTTTTTTGGATTTGTATATTTCTTCATTTACTGTACAATCATTTGTGTAACATGTGTTCAGACAGTAACCCAGCTGTCTATGATTTAAGGCTGCAGAACACTGTTGTTGGGTCCGAAGATCCCTAATTGTAGGCATAACAGTTTATATTTGATACTTATATTTGTTAATTGTTACTTGTTTAGGTGTTACTTATGAGGGGAGGGGGTGAATCAACTTACGGGGTGATTGTTTTCCTAAATTCCCCTGGTGACAGATGTGTGTGTGCGTGTCTTTGATTAAGTTCATTAATATACATACCGCGGTCTGATACACCAGGCAGTGGCATATGGTAAAAGGCAGGAACAGGAAAGAGGTGATCTGCTGTTAGCTTGAGAAAACAAACAATCCAACAGGTCCTAGCAGATGGCAGCATAGCATGGTACACAGTGCTGCATTGTGGGAGGCAATGTCCTGCTGTGTCTGTAGGCGCTGCCGACCCGGGAGGTAGGGGACGGGTAAGGGGACAGGAGTTTCTATTGCGATCGGTAAGTTGAATAGCTAGCTATTCCTATCCTGTGGTTGAGCATTTTATCCAGAGCTCACTCTAACTCTCCGTTCATTTCAAAGCAAGCGGGAAAAAAAGCTTGTTTGTGTTTGTGGTAAGTAGAAGAGCTCAAGGCCTGCAACGCTACTTCCTTCTGAAAACAGCAGAAAGAAGCATCTGTGATCGAGTTAGTTGTGATCCGGTTTCGTTTTCCTCTCTCTCCTCTCTCTCTCTCCTTCAGTGTGTCTGCCTGTGAGCCAACAGCTTTCACTTTGTTCCCATTAACATTTTAAAGTCATACTAATTTGCATTAGTTATGCACGCGGGCTATGCATCTGCTGCACGCCACACACAGTTTATTCCCTCCCTGGGTTTCAACATGTCCTCTCATACCCACAAACAATCACTTGATTTGTCTAATATGTTACAGATGTTTCAATTACGTGTCCGTCTCTGAAATAAATGAAATAAAAAATATTCTTGGTCGCATACATATATTTTGCAGATGTTATCGCAGGTGCAGCGAAATGCTTATGTTGCTAACTCCAACAGTGCAGTAATACCGAGCAATACAAAACAATTAAGAAATATTAGAACGAGCAATTCCAGAGTCCAGAATATAAATATATACAATATGTATATGACGGTGTGTATAGACATTATGGACAGTATATGAAAAGAAAAAGCGTGTACAGCAGTATTTATATACAGGTGAAGTCGGATGTTTACATACACCTTCGTCAAATACATTTAAACTCCGTTTTTTCACATTTACGGACATTTAATCCTATCAAAAATTCCCTCTCTTAGGTCAGTTAGGATCACCACATTATTTTAAGAATGTGAAATGTCAGAATAATAGTTGAGAGATTTATTCCAGCTTTTATTTCTTTCATCACATTCCCAGTGTGTCAGAAGTTTACATACACTCAATTAGTGTTTGTTAGCATTTAGTGTTTGTTAACTTATGTCAAACGATTCGGGAAGCCTTCCTCAAGCTTCCCACAATAAGTTGGGTGAATTTTGGCCCATTCCTCCTGACAGAGCTGGTGTAACTGTGTCAGGTTTGTAGGCCTCCTTGCTCGCACACGCTTTTTCAGTTCTGCCTACAGATTTTCCAAAGGATTGAGGTCAGGGCTTTGTGATGGCCACTTCAATACCTTGACTTTGTTTTCCTTAAGCCATTTTGCCACAACTTTGGAAGTATGCTTAGGGTCATTGTCCATTTGGAAGACCCATTTGCGACCAAGATTTAACTTCCTGACTGATGTCTTGAGATGTTGATTCGATAAATCCACATAATTCTCCTACCTCATGATGCCATCTATTTTGTGAAGTGCACCAGTCCCTCCTGCAGCAAAGCACCCCCACAACATGATGCTTCCACCTTTTGCTTCACGGTTGGGATGGTGTTTTTCGGTTTGCAAGCCTCCTCCTTTTTCCTACAAACATAACAATGGTCACTATGGCCAAACAGTTCTATTTTTGTTTCATCAGACCAGAGGACATTTCTCCAAAAAGTACGCAGTGTGCAGTTGCAAACCGTAGTCTGGCTTTTTTATGGCAATTTTGGAGCAGTGGCTTCTTCCTTGCTGAGCGGTCTTTCAGGTTATGTCGATATAGGACTCGTTTTACTGTGGATATAGATACTTTTGTACCTGTTTCCTCCAGCATCTTCACAAGGTCCTTTGCTGTTGTTCTGGGATTGATTTGCACTTTTCACACCAAATTACGTTAATCTCTAGGAGACAGAACGCATCTCCTTCTTGAGCGGTATGACGGTCGCAAGGTCTCATGGTGTTTAAACTTGCATTCTATTGTTTGTACAGATGAACGTGGTACCTTCAGGCGTTTGGGAATTGCTCACAAGGATGAACCAGACTTGTGGAGGTCTACAATTTTTTTTCTGAGGTCTTGGCTGATTTCTTTTGATTTTCCCATGATGTGAAGCAAAGAGGCTTGGAAGGTAGGCCTTGAAATACATCCACAGGTACACCTCCAATTGACTCAACATATGTCAATTAGCCTATCAGAAGCTTCTAAAGCCATGCCATACTTTTCTGGCACAGTCAACTTAGTGTATGTAAACTTCTAACCCACTGGAATTGTGATACAGTGAATTATAAGTGAAATAATCTGTCTTTAAACAATTGTTGGAAAAATTACTTGTGTGATGCACAAAGTAGATGTTCTAACCGACTTGCCAAAACTATAGTTTGTTAACAAGAAATTTGTGGAGTGGTTGAAAGACGAGTTTTAAAGACTTCAACTGTAGGTTGAGCCTTGACTAGAATAGAGTATATATATATGAAGTGGGTAAGACAGGATGTAAACATTATTAAAGTGACACGTGTTCAATGACTATGCACATAGAATATGGCACCACAACAAACCTGCCAAGAGAGGGCCGATCACCAAAACTCATGGAACAGGCAAGGAGGGCATTAATCAGAGAGGCAACAAAGAGACCATAGATAACCCTGAAGGAGCTGCAAAGCTCCACAGCGGAGATTAGAGTATCTGTCCAGAGGACCACTTTAAGTCGTACACTCCACAGAGCTGGGCTTTACTGTGGTCAGAAAATAGAGTGGTCAGAAAAAAAGGCATTGCTCAAAGAAGAAAATAAGCAGTTCGCCAAATGTTATGTGGGAGACTCCCCAAACATATGGAAAAGGTACTCTGATGAGATAAGACTAAAATTGAGCTTTTTGGCCATCAAGAAAAATGCTATGTCTGTCACAAACCCAACACCTCCCATCACCCCGAGAACACCATCCCCACTGTGAAGCATGGTGGTGGCAGGATCATGCTGTGGGTATGTTTTTCATCAGCAGGGACTGGGAGACTGGTCAGAATTGAAGGAATGATGGATAGCACTAAATACAGGGAATGTCTTGGGGGAAACCTGTTTCAGTCTTCAAGAGATTTGAGACTGGGACGGAGGTTCACCTTCCAGCAGGACAATGACCCTAAGCATACTCCTAAAGCAACACTCAAGCGGTTTAAGGGGAAACATTTAAATGTCTTGGAATGGCCTAGTCAAAGCCCAGACCTCAATCCAATTGAGAATCTGTGGTATGATTTAAAGATTTCTGTACACTAGCAGAACCCATCCAACTTGAAGGAGCTAGAGCAGTTTTGCCTTGAAGAATGGGCAAAAATCCCAGTGGCTAGATGTGCCAAGCTTATAGAGACATACCCAAGAGACTTGCAGCTGTAATTGCTGCAAAAGATGGCTTTACAAAGTATTGACTTTGGGGGGGTTGAATAGTTATGCACGGTCAAGTTCATTTTTTGGGGTCTTATTTCTTGTTTGTTTTACAATAAATAAATAAAATTGTCTTCAAAGTGGTAGGCATGTTGTGTAAATGAAATTATACAAACCCCCGCAAAAATCTATTTTAATTCCTGGTTTAAGGCAACAACATAGGAAAAATGCCAAGGGGGTGCATACTTTCGCAAGCCACTGTAATCAAAATGTAATAGAGTAGCCAACTTCCAATATTTTATCACCATAACATTAATATTACCACACCAAAGACAAGTTCTTTAGCAAGACTATTGCTTTATTTATGAAAGGAAAAAAAGGCTTAAACCATTGAGCTAAAAAAAATCTTATTAGCATAAATTCAACTTGATTTCACCTATTGTTATCGATACAACCCATAGAATGGATTGGTTAGGTATGCAAATGGATCAGAGAAAAGAGAGGAAGGAGAAATTAAGATGCTTAATCGGCTACAGTATTATTACCCTGGTCAGCAGAGCCTGAGGCCTGAACCTGAGAAACACTCAGATGCACATTTTAGGAAATCCACGAGAAGTTCGACATGCCTCCATACCATAAAAATAGAAACTCGTTCTAGTTCTGTGCTCAATACCTCCCTCTGCACTGGGCACATACATTTCTATGGAACAGTAGCTGTATATGACAATTGTTCACTGTGAATTATTGAATGTGTGAAGGCGAGAGCCAACTGGACAGTGACTTAACTGTACACACTACCACTGATCGCTCCAGTCCGTCTGTAATGTTAACACACTATAACGGTTTCTATAACGGCTGGTGCCAGGAGGGGCACTGGGGGCTGCTAACGGGCTGTGACATTACAGTCCCACAGGGAAGTTGTGAAGAGGGACGGCCAGAATAAGTCACCTACATGTAGGCCTGATACCGAACCCCGCGAGCCCGCCTGCCTACCTGCATGCACACAACAGGGTTTCCGTTGGCTGGTAATAGCTAGCTTTAAGCCGATAAAATAACATTTCCGCTCACCATTTGGCAGCGAGAAGACAACTGATGGAAATACAGTCGCAGTCAATGTAAATAGTCTAAATTTGACTGATCGTGTTGATTGGTCTATAGGTTAATTTACATAATTCAATAGAATTAAATTGGCCTCTGTGTATTTTGGTCAGTCGTTATGATTCTTATTTATCACACAAGCACACCATACAGATAGAGCGCCTAGTCTGTTACTAGGCCTACTGCTCCTGTAACATGTGCTTTTATAAGCCCAATCATTGCGCAACAATTCTAAATGCAAAGCATGTGTTAAAAACTGTTTTGATGGCCATAATTAAAAAGAGCTACTTTTTGTATTGCTCAACTGGTAATTGAAGCGCACATCCCATTCACCATTCAAGTGCATAGGCAACAGCAGGATTCAGCACATCACACACCACTTTGCAATGTGAGTTGGAGGCAGTGTGTAACCTGAACGTTTTACTTTATATTTTGAGGGATGTCTTACCTTGCTTCAAAGTAGCCTGGCAAAAATTAATTTCTATAAATGTGGAGGCAATTAAGACTTCCATATGCCATTGAAACATGTAGCCTATTCCTCTCATGTTGTATTGGTTTTCAAATCAACTTTCTTTCATTGTCCAATAAAAGCGGCACAATGTTAGTTATACTAGCAACCCATGCTAGTTGTGCATCTTAGTTATACTAGCAACCCATGCTAATTGTGCATCTTAGTTATACTAGCAACCCATGCTAGTTGTGCATCTTAGTTATACTAGCAACCCATGCTAGTTGTGCATCTTAGTTATACTAGCAACCCATGCTAGTTATGCATCTTAGTTATACTAGCAACCCATGCTAGTTGTGCATCTTAGTTATACTAGCAACCCATGCTAGTTGTGCATCTTAGTTATACTAGCAACCCATGCTAATTGTGCATCTTAGTTATACTAGCAACCCATGCTAGTTGTGCATCTTAGTTATACTAGCAACCCATGCTAGTTGTGCATCTTAGTTATACTAGCAACCCATGCTAGTTGTGCATCTTAGTTATACTAGCAACCCATGCTAGTTGTGCATCTTAGTTATACTAGCAACCCATGCTAGTTGTGCATCTTAGTTATACTAGCAACCCATGCTAGTTGTGCATCTTAGTTATACTAGCAACCCATGCTAGTTGTGCATCTTAGTTATACTAGCAACCCATGCTAGTTGTGCATCTTAGTTATACTAGCAACCCATGCTAGTTGTGCATCTTAGTTATACTAGCAACCTATGCTAGTTGTGCATCTTAGTTATACTAGCAACCCATGCTATTTGTGCATCTTAGTTATACTAGCAACCCATGCTAGTTGTGCATCTTAGTTATACTAGCAACCTATGCTAGTTGTGCATCTTAGTTATACTAGCAACCTATGCTAGTTGTGCATCTTAGTTATACTAGCAACCCATGCTAGTTGTGCATCTTAGTTATACTAGCAACCCATGCTAGTTGTGCATCTTAGTTATACTAGCAACCCATGCTAGTTGTGCATCTTAGTTATACTAGCAACCTATGCTAGTTGTGCATCTTAGTTATACTAGCAACCTATGCTAGTTGTGCATCTTAGTTATACTAGCAACCCATGCTAGTTGTGCATCTTAGTTATACTAGCAACCCATGCTAGTTGTGCATCTTAGTTATACTAGCAACCCATGCTAGTTGTGCATCTTAGTTATACTAGCAACCCATGCTAGTTGTGCATCTTAGTTATACTAGCAACCCATGCTAGTTGTGCATCTTAGTTATACTAGCAACCCATGCTAGTTGTGCATCTTAGTTATACTAGCAACCCATGTTCTTTGTGCACCTTAGTTCTCCCATCTTTCTAAAATTCGGACAAATATTTTCATCTCTGTCACATGCAACCACTTGCACATAGTCCACTGCCATGTGCGTATTACTGTGCTTATAATATGAATAAATAACAGTTTATCAACATTTTAAGTTAAACGTACTGATCTGTTGCATCAGCCTCAAGTTTTTTGTATGTACTAGTTTTATGAATTGAACTGTCTGTTTGGAATAGGCTATTTCTTTCTCAAACAGAATGACAAGCTGACCAACAGAATAGGTCAATTTTCTACTATGGGGGATAGTAGATTGACAAGGTTAGTGATTTTTTGATTACTTGTCTTGTTGGCTGAGATATAGTAAATGTGGACAGTTATTCTTACATCTCTAAAGTGCGCATCAGAATTCGGTAGGAAGGATGCACTCTGTTGCATCCTTGAGTTGCATATTGTGTTAAGATGATTTCTGTCATTCTGAGCACCGTAGGTGGTCGCTCTAATCAGGTTATGCACCCAATGCATATGAGTCCGGTAAATTTCTGAAATGGCAGGTAAATTAAAATGCTGCCGGTCAAATGTCAAACGGAAACCCTGGCTGGCACGCATGCACACACACACACACGCATGCACACATGTGACCAGGGAGCTGTGCTAAGTAAGCTAATGTCAACAGCAGTTAAGTGTTAAACTGGCATCCCAGGTAGGTGTGTGTACAGTAAACAAGGGCCAAGCTCAAGGCGGCCCCACAGACACACTCATCCGTCTCTTTGCTGCTTGCATTCCCTCAATCATGTCAAATCACCATTAAAACACTGATAAAACATTAATAAAGGACCCCACACTACTAATGAGTTAGACAGGTCCTGGAACAGGGGGGGGGGGGACCAGTAAGCTGAGCTGATTTACTATTCTATTTCAGCTGGACTGATAATACATGTTGAAATGACTACTCTTCCATCTACACCGAGAGTCAAAGGGAAGAGAGAACGATTGCTTCCCTGTATAATACCATCGACCTCTATGATATTAGGACCATACAGTACTGGACTGGAGCGGTTTTATCCATGTACTTCCTACTGTAAGTGATCTGCATCTCAAATCGTTACTCTGTTTACTATAGGATCACATTAGCATTGCATACACTCCCTTTGGTTCTTTCCTCAGGTGTTATTGACTCTGTTTTCATGTTGGTGCGTTGTTTGTGTTACGTGTTTATTGTTTCATTAATTTATTAAAACACTCACTCCCTGAACTTGCTTCCCGACTCTCAGCGCACTCGTTACAGAATAACACCTCACCTAAGGGAAGCATCAGGGAGTGTTTTTTTATTTGTATTTTTCTGCGTCAGAGTAATGACGTTGGGTTCGGGAACTGCTACAGGCTCTCATGCCTCAACCAGATCGCCAGGCTCCCCTGCCTCAGCCGGCTCGTCAGGCTCTCATGCCTCAGCCGGATCGCCAGGCTCCCCTGCCTCAACCGTTCTGTCAGGTTCCCGCGCCACAACTGACTCAACACTCACTCCCTGATCTTGCTTCCCGACTCTTAGCGCACGTATTACACTTGATGTAGTCATTGCATGCTAGAAATATGGGACCAAATACTAAACTTTTGACTACTTTAATACACTATAAGTGAATTTGTTCAAATACTTATGGATTCCTCAAATGGGGGGAATAGATACATAAAGTGCTTTCTTTTCTAAACGGTAAAACAGATATGTACGATAATCTAAAAATAAATCTCACGCAAAGTAATAACTGTTAGCTACAAAAACACAGACTCGTTTTCAAGCCTTTTTCAAGTGCTAAAAGCAAGTTCCATTGCCTAGTCTATGTTATGTAAAGGAATGTGTCAGAAACACAAATCCTCTTTCTACAGTAGCTACCTTTCATATTTCCTTCACGGTAGCTAGCTCGGCATTCAAGGCTGTGATTAGTATACATTTGCTCATGTCTGGAACCTCGATGGTGGTAATTTCATCATTTGCACTTAAGATTGACTATCATCACCTTGCTCTATATAGCAATTAACATACATGGCTTGCTAATGTTAATGATTAAGACAGTGGCGGGTGCTGATTAAAATATTTCCCCTTGATTAGTGAACGGTAAACAACTTTTTTACGAAGGCCAAGGCTGATGAACATGTCCCCGCAATCAAGCTCTGACAGAAGAGGAGGCGGGAGAGAGGGACGCTAGAGAGAGATAGAAAGGGGGGGAGAGGGACGCTAGAGAGAGATAGAAAGGGGGGACGCTAGAGAGAGATAGAAAGAGGAGGCGGGAGAGAGGGACGCTAGAGAGAGATGGAAAGGGGGGGGGAGATAGAGACGGAGACTGATAGAGACAGCAAAAAAGCAAAGCAAGAACCACAAAACTGAAGGTTTGGAGACCATAATTAGGGAGAGTTTTTTCCTTTTTTCTCTCTCCCCTATTCCTTCTTCTCCCGAAAGAAAAGAACTCTGACTACTTAATTGGAGGAATCAAATTTAGTCAAGCGCCCCGTCGGCTCAAACCTACATCATTATAGTTGCCAGCTAACAAACATCAAACACGAGCCAGCATTAAGGAAGCAGATGTATTAATTTCCCATTTATGAGCAGCTAAGCAACTCACTACCACTGCTGCTCCCCCTCCCCCTCCTCTCCCTGCGCTCTCGCTCTTTCTGACAGCACTATTAATGATTTGTAATGCCCCACAGGCAGTAATGGGGCCCACTGGGAGAGGAGAAACACTGCATTTGTACTAAAGATTTAGATATAACCCCCAAAAAATTGAAGAACAAGAGGAGGGAGAGATGTCGGGGAGGGAGGGAGTGCTGCTTGCTGCTGGTAGTGAGGCGTTGCTTGATCAGGCCCAGGCCTCACTAACTGGGAGCGGCCAGCCAACCAGTCACCAGTCAGCCACACTGCTCGCTCTGGAATAACAAATGACAGACACCCTGGTGATTAAATCAAACCCCCTGCTCAAAAGGGCCAGAGCGTCTGATTGTCACTAACAATGTACCACTTTTTTTTAAACCTCGGGGAGTAAGAATCAAAAGCAGACAGCAGACATTAAAAAAAACTCCAGTCTGGGCTGAGGCGGGCTCTGAACACCTGACAGTTACTGAGAGAGACAAGGGCCATTACTGACTGTCACTGGAGAATCTCAGTCCTATTATGCTACCAAACCAATATATTCCTCTATCTATCTGATGTTATCCACTTAGGATAATAATACACTTCCGTATGTTTATTTGAATGATGATGTTTTTTATTGTTATCATGGTTATTACTATTGAATGTGCCTATAATAAGGGCTCCCGAGTGGTGCAGCAGTCTAAGGCACTGCATCTCAGTGCAAGAGGCATCACTACAGTCCCTGGTTTGAATCCGGGCTGAATCACATCCGGCCGTGATTAGGAATCCCATAAGGCGCTGCACAATTGGCCCAGCGTTGGCCGGGTTAGGCCGTCATTGTAAATAAGAATTTGTTCTTAACTGACTTGCCTAGTTAAATAAAGGTTAAATACAAATAAAATAATTGTGAAAGTTGATAAATTTGTAACCCCACTTTTGAGAAAATGGCCCTTGAATGTTTTGGTACACCTACTGGAGAGCTCTTCTTTGTCTACACCCATTCAGCATCATTCACCCAACTCTTTAAGGATTCACATGTGAGGTCATGTGCTAAACAGTGAGTACTGTAGTGTACTAAACAACCAAAGATTAAGACTAAAGGCTGGTTTAATACTACGTCTATCGACATGTCTGTAGACAGTTGTTGCAGTGACATCATGAACATTCTATTGTTCAGTCCAGTTCAAATAATGACCATATCATACAGCTGACAACGTCTTAAGTTGTATTCATTATTACAGGAAAATAAACTCACAACAAGATCAATATTTACAAGTTACAGCAATGGTCAGCTAATTACAGAAAACAGCTTATGGTTGAGTTTGACAAAATAAAAGCAAGGCATTCTACTGGAGAATTTTAGATCTTGGACACTGTCTCTTTGTCCTAAAGTTATATCCTAATTTAAATTTGGTGCAGGTCATGTTGTTCTTCACATTACCGTCTCTGATAAACACACACTATATCAAATAAAATCTAAGTTTATTTGGTACATGCACAGGATACAGAAGATGTAAACAGTACAGTGAAATGATTACTTGTATAGTGGAGTCTTTTGTTAAGTACATTTACATTTACATTTAAGTCATTTAGCAGACACTCTTATCCAGAGCGACTTACAAATAGTAGCTAGTTAGCTAGCTGAACAATTAACCATAATCCCAACTCATAATGTTACTACCCTGCATGAATCTACAGGTAGCTAAAGCTAACCAACAAACCTACACTCGATCCCTCCGATGTCAACAACTACAGACCAGTATCCCTTCTTTCTTTTCTCTCCAAAACTCTTGAACGTGCCGTCCTTGGCCAGCTCTCCCGATATCTCTCTCAGAATGACCTTCTTGATCCAAATCAGTCAGGTTTCAAGACTAGTCATTCAACTGAGACTGCTCTTCTCTGTATCACAGAGGCGCTCCGCACCGCTAAAGCTAACTCTCTCTCCTCTGCTCTCATCCTTCTAGACCTATCGGCTGCCTTCGATACTGTGAACCATCAGATCCTCCTCTCCACCCTCTCCGAGTTGGGCATCTCCGGCGCGGCCCACGCTTGGATTGCGTCCTACCTGACAGGTCGCTCCTACCAGGTGGCGTGGCGAGAATCTGTCTCCTCACCACGCGCTCTCACTACTGGTGTCCCCCAGGGCTCTGTTCTAGGCCCTCTCCTATTCTCGCTATACACCAAGTCACTTGGCTCTGTCATAACCTCACATGGTCTCTCCTATCATTGCTATGCAGACGACACACAATTAATCTTCTCCTTTCCCCCTTCTGATGACCAGGTGGCGAATCGCATCTCTGCATGTCTGGCAGACATATCAGTGTGGATGACGGATCACCACCTCAAGCTGAACCTCAGCAAGACGGAGCTGCTCTTCCTCCCGGGGAAGGACTGCCCGTTCCATGATCTCGCCATCACGGTTGAAAACTCCATTGTGTCCTCCTCCCAGAGCGCTAAGAACCTTGGCGTGATCCTGGACAACACCCTGTTGTTCTCAACTAACATCAAGGCGGTGGCCCGTTCCTGTAGGTTCATGCTCTACAACATCCGCAGAGTACGACCCTGCCTCACACAGGAAGCGGCGCAGGTCCTAATCCAGGCACTTGTCATCTCCCGTCTGGATTACTGCAACTCGCTGTTGGCTGGGCTCCCTGCCTGTGCCATTAAACCCCTACAACTCATCCAGAACGCCGCAGCCCGTCTGGTGTTCAACCTTCCCAAGTTCTCTCACGTCACCCCGCTCCTCCGCTCTCTCCACTGGCTTCCAGTTGAAGCTCGCATCCGCTACAAGACCATGGTGCTTGCCTACGGAGCTGTGAGGGGAACGGCACCTCAGTACCTCCAGGCTCTGATCAGTCCCTACACCCAAACAAGGGCACTGCGTTCATCCACCTCTGGCCTGCTCGCCTCCCTACCACTGAGGAAGTACAGTTCCCGCTCAGCCCAGTCAAAACTGTTCGCTGCTCTGGCCCCCCAATGGTGGAACAAACTCCCTCACGACACCAGGACAGCGGAGTCAATCACCACCTTCCGGAGACACCTGAAACCCCACCTCTTTAAGGAATACCTAGGATAGGATAAGTAATCCTTCTCACCCCCCCCCCTTTTAAGATTTAGATGCACTATTGTAAAGTGACTGTTCCACTGGATGTCATAAGGTGAATGCACCAATTTGTAAGTCGCTCTGGATAAGAGCGTCTGCTAAATGACTTACATGTAAAATGTAATGTAAATGCAACTAGGTTCAATGTTTGATAACTAGCTAACATTATGTTTTAACTAGCAATTCAAATGGCTCTGAGATACAAATAATATTATTACACAGATCATACACGTAAAGTTAGCTAGCGAGTCAGCCAGACAGCTAATGTTAGCTAGCTAGCTAACAGTATGCTTTAACTTGAAAAGAAAATGACTTTGACAAAATTAGGAACATATAATATCTGAAAATATAGCTAGCTAGACTCTCTTACCCGAGTGGTGGATAAATGCTTCTCACTCTCTGTCACATATTGTAACGGTTTTGACTTGAGGTTATTATTTATAGGGGTGCCAGGTAGGTTGTGCCTACCAGAGAAGAACCAAAACATTGGTTTCTCCTTTTGGTTTGGGAGGGTATGAGTCCCATCTGGTCCGTCAAGTCTACACCAATACAAAGGACTTTTCATAAACCCTTAAAACATTGGAAAGAACTTCAAAAACAACTATATTATTTTTCGTGGGTTGTATTAGCAACACCAATGATTACACACACATATAATAATATCACAATGAGTTCTGGTTCCTCCAGAAATGTCCTGTACCTCTGGCCTAAAAAGAGTCCTGCCTGGTAGAGTTCAGGGAACTCAAGTGACTTCTGTCACGCAAGGTTTGTCCGTTCATTCAGTGTAGCGTAAACCCAGTATTAATCATAGAATCAAAATAACAATAATTTTACAACAGAACTTTAAAGCGTATCAACTCTTACTAAGTCCTCAACTACAACTAACTACATAAATCATCACCTTATACATGACATCAAAACAAATGAAATACCGTATACAAAAAGGTTGTAGTCAGTCGGTCAGTCAGACAATCCAATCCGCCAACAGATCTCCAGCGGAAAAAGGCCACGAAGAACAGAGAGGTGTAGTCCACGGACGGAGAGGTGTAGTCCACGGACGGAGAGGTGTAGTCCACGGACGGAGAGGTGTAGTCCACGGACGGAGAGGTGTAGTCCACGGACGGAGAGGTGTAGTCCACGGACGGAGAGGTGTAGTCCACGGACGGAGAGGTGTAGTCCACGGACGGAGAGGTGTAGTCCAGGGACGGAGAGGTGTAGTCCACGGACGGAGAGGTGTAGTCCACGGACGGAGAGGTGTAGTCCAGGGACGGAGAGGTGTAGTCCACGGACGGAGAGGTGTAGTCCACGGACGGAGAGGTGTAGTCCACGGACGGAGAGGTGTAATCCACGGACGGAGAGGTGTAGTCCACGGACGGAGAGGTGTAGTCCACGGACGGAGAGGTGTAGTCCACGGACGGAGAGGTGTAGTCCACGGACGCAAAGAGTGGATCCTGGGTAAAATCTATTAGGCTACAAAACATACGTTTAACAGCAACAAAACAAACGGAATAGAGAAGCTTCGGGAACTGAGGGTTGAACACATCCTCATTCACGTCTCCATCACAACCCCACTTTTGCGCAGCTGATGCTGGCTATTTAATTGGGAATTAAAGGGAAAGCGTCCTATTGGAAGGAGAAGCACTGAGACGGTTCAGAAAAAGTCAGGGCCGTCACAATATGCCATAGTTGCTCTTAGTTTGAATATGTATTCCGGAGACAGGTGGTTTATTCAACAGCCTTTCAAAAAAGCTGCGTTAGAAAGGATTACCTACACATACTGAGCAGCTCATGTTATAGACAGAAGCATGCTACATGGCAGACCAATCTGATCTCATCTCTCAACATGTCCAGCCCATCCATTATCTCAGCCAATCATGGCTAGAGGGAAGGTTCCTGCCTCTTTCCATAGCTAAACAAATTTGGCTCGAAATGTAACAATTTTATTTTGTATTTACAAATGACCTACAAGTTTGTTATCAAGAAAAATGAAAGTTCACATGTTCCAGAAGGCATTTCAGCCCAAAAAATGTAAAAACTACATTCAAATGCCTCTCTTGTGAAGTAGTGACGTGTGACATACACCTAGTTTCCTGAAACGAGTTACATATTGGCATGGTCGATTGATTGATTGATAGAGTCCACAACTCAGAGGATGGTCCCGAAATGGCACCCTATATAGTGCTTTGGTCAAAAGTAGTGCACTACATAGGGAATAGGATACCATATTGGAGGCAACCAGTGTCTTCCCTTCCAATTCTCCAAAGTGGAGCTTAACCCAGATAAATATCCTCCTGTGATATTAACCTACATAATTAGCTATGCATCATGCCTGGTGCTCCAGACCTGCAGCTTTCTGAGGCTTCACCCTTAAAGCCGCTTGTTTGTTTGTTTGTTTTTTCTTAAGCTAATTTAAGGCTCTCTGGGGCCTCTCCAAAGACTGATTCTAGAGCTGTGCTAATGTACATAACGTATTTATGAGGAGGACAATAATGCTGCTGTGTGGAGCCAAAACACACAAACACTCAGGCTTCTCTGCTGCTAGAGAAGTGAGCAGAACCCAGTGTCAACATTCCCTTCACTTTGCCAGGCTGTCATTGAAAATAAGAATTTGTTCTTAAAGGACTCAACTGTTTAAATAAAGGCTAAATAAAAAATAAACACTACAGAGCAAAAGCACTATAGAATGGTCTTCATGTAACTACTGTACACACACACTGCAGATTGTCCTTGGATGCACACCAATTCCACTTAATGCTACTACACTACGTAAATTATTCCATGTTTGAATACAGACTTCTACCACATCCACCGCCACCACTGCTGTTACCCAAAATATCCTTACTACAACATTACAGCTTTGGCATTTGTTTAACTGACGCTGCAGTGATGCCAACACCCTGCCATCCAGTACAGTACTGACTATACCCCGCTAGTGTCACTACCAAGAAAGCCAACATCAACAGCAGGGGATGCCTGGCCTCTCTCTATCCAGAAAATAGCAGAATTTCCACCCTGCTCCATGCATCCCTGGCCAGGCAGGCAGGCATCATTAGGGTTAAGCCGCCAGCGATTGGGCGATACAGAGAGGGCCTGCAGCTGGGGGTTGCAGATAGCACATTCTGTCAGATACCGTCAGGAGGCTGCCTGCATAATGAAGTGAGAATGAGTGAGGAAAAAGGAAAAAAATTAGGAAAAAGGAACTACTTTCACTTGTTATCGCAGCAGCCAATACCACCACCGCAGCAGCCAATACCACCACCGCAGCAGCCAGCCGCCATGGCTAAAAACAGGAGGAGATGCAGAATTTAGTAGTGGCCTGACTAATGGTCAACGCAATGGTCTCAGTGTGTGTGTGCGTGTCGATCAATCAGAAAGTGTGGCACAAAAAACAGCTCCATTGTCAGCCATCTTAGCACTCATCTCCCTGTGTTTGTTTACCTTAAAAATCTTCAGCCATATTCTAAGTATGCAGATACGTATGTCGACATCCATCTGAATAACACAAAAACATTGGAGGAATCAACCAAGTAAATGCAGTCAAGTCTCTCCCTAAGATAGTGGTGTGATTTATCCCAGGCCTGAGTGCTGTGCCTGACTGATAGCATCTGAGCACCTCCCCTCCTCTATTGTTTTGGCTGTTTTCCTGGAGAGCTCAGGCATTTGTCATCATTCTGGTCCCCTTGATCAATGCCTTCTTTATCATGATATGTTTCTAAAGTGACTTATGACCCCCCGCCTCTCCCCCAACACCCAACCATTTCATTAGAGCCGTATTAGGATTGATGGGGCCCTGCCCAGGGAGATGAATCAATCTGAGAACACCCTCTAAAACCTACCGCACCGCGCCATGTCGTAGTAGCCTCCGATGGAGCCTTCACACAGGGAGACTGGGGGGTTGAGGGAGGGGTATGGAGGGGCAGCCAGGGAGCTGGAACAGCCACATCATTGGGCACCTTCAGTGAGGACAACCACAAGTAATTTTGCCTTCAGGGTTTATGATCAAAAGAGTGTTCTCTATTTCACTTCCTCCACCCCCCCATCCATCCATCCACTACCTTCCTCTTTCATCCCACCACAACCCTCCTTCCCTTCCCTCCTTTCCTCCATTCTGTACTTCCATGATTTACAGCTAGGACTCAGGCTCTTCCTGGGAATTGATTTCCTGGGGACTGCAGCTCGCTTCAATCCTTTATATGGGGGCCATGACGATCAAGCTGTGGATCATTAGTCTGGACCACTGTTTTCTAATGCTCCCCTCCACCATGCCGCGCTGCTCCGCCCGGGCTGGCTGGGTGCCATACATCTTCCCCCTGCGGCACAACCATTTAAATCGCCTTCCCCTACCCTACCGTCCCCCGACCACCCCCACGCCCCATCTGCCTGCCCCCCAGCCACAGCTCTTCCCAGGGCTCTGCCGCTGGGTTTATTTAAGGGTGAAAGGAGACAAGCGCGGTGGAGCAGAGTCAGCAGTGCGTGGTTAAGGGGCCATTCGGGACCCTCCTCCATAATGCCCCCAACAGCACCACCCACTGAACAGCCACAACCACCCCACCCTGGGCCCCATCCTACATACTGCCCTCACCCACCCCAACCAGTCCAACCCAGCCTAGTGACCTTTACAATATGAGACAGGGTGATGGCATGTACAGTATGTTACTCAGGACAACAACAAAAAAACTCAACAGAGACCCAGAATCACAGCTGGCTTGTCATGAGTATGAGAGGTGCTGATAGGGGGAACGTGTCGTGCATGATCCAGAGCTGTGGAGGCACTTTGTCAACATGTGGAACATAGCGGAAGCTTGTCATTGGCTGAGAGATCCCCATTACCCCCATGTGGAACAATGTGTTTTGATTTGTTGCTCGTGTTCCCTGACAACGTGCTGAATCCAGGGTCTGATTGAGCTTTCTGATGCATTTTTGTTTTAAAGGCCATCGCTGATCTTTCCTCTCAGCAACCTTTGTCTGCGTCCGTCTCTCCCTCTCTCATGTCCCTCTCTCTATAATCAAACCTTTGTCTGCTTCCATCTCTCCCTCTCTCATGTCCCTCTCTCTATAATCAAACCTTTGTCTGCTCTCTCCTCTCTCATGTCCCTCTCTCTATAATCAAACCTTTGTCTGCTTCCATCTCTCCCTCTCTCATGTCCCTCTCTCTATAATCAAACCTTTGTCTGCTTCCGTCTCTCCCTCTCCCATGTCCCTCTCTCTATAATCAAACCTTTGTCTGCGTCCGTCTCTCCCTCTCTCATGTCCCTCTCTCTATAATCAAACATTTGTCTGCGTCCGTCTCTCCCTCTCTCATGTCCCTCTCTCTATAATCAAACCTTTGTCTGCGTCCGTCTCTCCCTCATGTCCCTCTCTCTATAATCAAACCTTTGTCTGCTTCCGTCTCTCCCTCTCCCATGTCCCTCTCTCTATAATCAAACCTTTGTCTGCTTCCGTCTCTCCCTCTCCCATGTCCCCCTCTCTATAATCAAACCTTTGTCTGCTTTCCTCTTTTATGTCCCTCTCTCTATAATCAAACCTTTGTCTGCTTCCGTCTCTCCCTCTCCCATGTCCCTCTCTCTATAATCAAACCTTTGTCTGCTTCCATCTCTCATGTCCCTCTCTCTATAATCAAACCTTTGTCTGCTTCCGTCTCTCCCTCTCTCATGTCCCTCTCTCTATAATTAAACCTTTGTCTGCTTCCGTCTCTCCCTCTCTCATGTCCCTCTCTTTATAATCAAACCTTTGTCTGCTTCCGTCTCTCCCTCTCTCATGTCCCTCTCTCTATAATGTCCCTCTCTCTCTAATCAAACCTTTGTCTGCTTCCGTCTCTCCCTCTCTCATGTCTCTCCCTCTCCCATGTCCCTCTCTCTATAATCAAACCTTTGTCTGCTTCCGTCTCTCCCTCTCTCATGTCCCTCTCTCTATAATCAACCTTTTTCTGCTTCTGTCTCATGTCCCTCTCTCTATAATCAACCTTTGTCTGCTTCTGTCTCATGTCCCTCTCTCTATAATCCAACCTTTGTCTGCTTCCGTCTCTCATGTCCCTCTCTCTATAATCAAACCTTTGTCTGCTTCCGTCTCTCCCTCTCTCATGTCCCTCTCTCTATAATCAAATCTTTGTCTGCTTCCGTCTCTCCCTCTCCCATGTCCCTCTCTCTATAATCAAACCTTTGTCTGCTTCCATCTCTCCCTCTCTCATGTCCCTCTCTTTATAATCAAACCTTTGTCTGCTTCCGTCTCTCCCTCTCTCATGTCCCTCTCTTTATAATCAAACCTTTGTCTGCTTCTGTCTCTCCCTCTCTCTCATGTCCCTCTCTCTATAATCAAACCTTTGTCTGCTTTCCTCTTTTATGTCCCTCTCTCTATAATCAAACCTTTGTCTGCTTCTGTCTTTCCCTCTCTCATGTCCCTCTCTCTATAATCCAACCTTTGTCTGCTTCCGTCTCTCCCTCTCTCATGTCCCTCTCTCTATAATCAAACCTTTGTCTGCTTCCGTCTCTCCCTCTCTCATGCCCTCTCTCTATAATCAAACCTTTGTCTGCTTCCGTCTCTCCCTCTCTCATGTCCCTCTCTCTATAGTCAAACCTTTGTCTGCTTCCGTCTTTCCCTCTCTCATGTCCCTCTCTTTACAATCAAACCTTTGTCTGCTTCCGTCTCTCCCTCTCTCATGTCCCTCTCTCTATAATCAAACCTTTGTCTGCTTCCGTCTCTCCCTCTCTCATGTCCCTCTCTCTATAATCAAACCTTTGTCTGCTTCCGTCTCTCCCTCTCCCATGTCCCTCTCTCTATAATCAAACCTTTGTCTGCTTCCGTCTCTCATGTCCCTCTCTCTATAATCAAACCTTTGTCTGCTTCCGTCTCTCCCTCTCCCATGTCCCTCTCTCTATAATCAAACCTTTGTCTGCTTCCGTCTCTCCCTCTCCCATGTCCCCCTCTCTATAATCAAACCTTTGTCTGCTTTCCTCTTTTATGTCCCTCTCTCTATAATCAAACCTTTGTCTGCTTCCGTCTCTCCCTCTCCCATGTCCCTCTCTCTATAATCAAACCTTTGTCTGCTTCCGTCTCTCATGTCCCTCTCTTTATAATCAAACCATTGTCTGCTTCCGTCTCTCCCTCTCTCATGTCCCTCTCTCTATAATCAAACCTTTGTCTGCTTCTGTCTCTCCCTCTCCCATGTCCCTCTCTCTATAATCAAACCTTTGTCTGCTTCCGTCTCTCCCTCTCTCATGCCCTCTCTCTATAATCAAACCTTTGTCTGCTTCCGTCTCTCCCTCTCTCATGTCCCTCTCTCTATAGTCAAACCTTTGTCTGCTTCCGTCTTTCCCTCTCTCATGTCCCTCTCTTTATAATCAAACCTTTGTCTGCTTCCGTCTCTCCCTCTCTCATGTCCCTCTCTCTATAATCAAACCTTTGTCTGCTTCCGTCTCTCCCTCTCTCATGTCCCTCTCTCTATAATCAAACCTTTGTCTGCTTCCGTCTCTCCCTCTCCCATGTCCCTCTCTCTATAATCAAACCTTTGTCTGCTTCCGTCTCTCATGTCCCTCTCTCTATAATCAAACCTTTGTCTGCTTCCGTCTCTCCCTCTCCCATGTCCCTCTCTCTATAATCAAACCTTTGTCTGCTTCCTCTCATGTCTCTCCCTCTCCCATGTCCCCTCTCTATAATCAAACCTTTGTCTGCTTTCCTCTTTTATGTCCCTCTCTCTATAATCAAACCTTTGTCTGCTTCCGTCTCTCCCTCTCCCATGTCCCTCTCTCTATAATCAAACCTTTGTCTGCTTCCGTCTCTCATGTCCCTCTCTTTATAATCAAACCTTTGTCTGCTTCTGTCTCTCCCTCTCTCATGTCCCTCTCTCTATAATCAAACCTTTGTCTGCTTCCGTCTCTCCCTCTCCCATGTCCCTCTCTCTATAATCAAACCATTGTCTTGTCTGTCCCTTCTCTATAATCAAACCTTTGTCTCTCCCTCTCTCATGTCCCTCTCTCTATAATCAAACCTTTGTCTGCTTCCGTCTCTCCCTCTCCCATGTCCCTCTCTCTATAATCAAACCTTTGTCTGCTTCCGCCTCTCCCTCTCCCATGTCCCTCTCTCTATAATCAAACCTTTGTCTGCTTCCGTCTCTCCCTCTCTCATGTCCCTCTCTCTATAATCAAACCTTTGTCTGCTTCCGTCTCTCCCTCTTCCATGTCCCTCTCTCTATAATCAAACATTTGTCTGCTTCCGTCTCTCCCTCTTCCATGTCCCTCTCTCTATAATCAAACATTTGTCTGCTTCCGTCTCTCCCTCTTCCTCTCTCATGTCCCTCTCTCTATAATCAAACATTTGTCTGCTTCCCTCTCTCATGTCCCTCTCTCTATAATCAAACATTTGTCTGCTTCCCTCTCTCATGTCCCTCTCTCTATAATCAAACATTTGTCTGCTTCCCTCTCTCATGTCCCTCTCTCTATAATCAAACATTTGTCTGCTTCCGTCTCTCATGTCCCTCTCTCTATAATCAAACATTTGTCTGCTTCCCTCTCTCATGTCCCTCTCTCTATAATCAAACATTTGTCTGCTTCCCTCTCTCATGTCCCTCTCTCTATAATCAAACATTTGTCTGCTTCCGTCTCTCATGTCCCTCTCTCTATAATCAAACATTTGTCTGCTTCCATCTCTCATGTCCCTCTCTCTATAATCAAACATTTGTCTGCTTCCCTCTCTCATGTCCCTCTCTCTATAATCAAACATTTGTCTGCTTCCGTCTCTCATGTCCCTCTCTCTATAATCAAACATTTGTCTGCTTCCGTCTCTCATGTCCCTCTCTCTATAATCAAACATTTGTCTGCTTCCGTCTCTCATGTCCCTCTCTCTATAATCAAACATTTGTCAGAATTAATCAACATCTCCCATGCCTTGAAGTTTAAGTCATCATTACTCACTTCTTTTGAAAATAACAGTTTGGGGAGATAGAAATCGTCTCCAGCTGGGCTGTACAGCATTAATGTTTGGACCCCCCTCCCCATTGTAGAGTATATATGACGGCCTCTGAACACTGAAAGTCTCTCAAAGCTTTGTATCAGCTTCATTCGTCCATCTCACATTCATCCGGATTGGGGATGAAATCTCAAAACTGTTCATACACTCTTTTATTGATATTAAGCACCATAACATAAAACAAACATGCGCTGTAGTAGAACACGTTGGTTAGTTCTTTGCCACTCTCAGCACTTTGCTCCCTCCCTCCCTCAGACTTGACGGTCGTAGTGGAAGCTTCCAGAGAGAGTGCGGGGCTGTGGGCATGAGCCTGCATTGGCTTGGCAGAGCCCCACTGGCAGCCATGATTTACAACAGCGTTTAAGTGAATCTAATAAGGAGAGCGAATGCTTCCCGTCGCTTTGGCACGGCACACGCCTGCCTGGGTCTCTAATTATTCACATATTTTGGCAAAAAGCAGCGGCTCTCCACTCCACTCTTCCAAAAAGAGAATAACGAGACACGGAGCTCTTAATCACAGCAGATCAGTTCGAATAACTGAAAAGAGAATCAAAAGCATGGCTTTGCCAAACCAGGCTCTCCCTCTTTCTCTCTGGCCAAATGAGCTGACTGCCCGCCAGATCTCTGAGATGGAGATTTACCCCAGAGACACGAGAGAGACGTGAGTAGAGTTTCACCATGGAAGGAGGAGCCAGGGTCTGGTGTGGACAGGATGAGGGATGGGACGGCAGTAGCTTGTGCAAGCCTATTATTTCCTTGAACTTGAGACAGCCAAACACAAACATGCACACACACATACATATTTTTTTGGCAAAGCAGAACTATATGTAAATGAAGCCACATAATCTCTGCGTTTTAATGGAGTACTCCTCCATGGTTTTCCAGTGATACCTCAGAGGGTTGTCGAATCCAAAGTAATGTGGTAGCTAGCTAGATCCACAACCCCATCCAAACCCCATAATTCACAACACTTTTGTTGCCAATTTCCACTCTGCCAATCCCAAACCATTTGCACTTTCTCAGCTTTCTAGGACAACACTTTAACAAACGATGCTGTCAGTTAACTAGATGGAGAAACATTCTGCTCAGATTTTTTCTCCTCTCCGCAGCACCAGGAGAATCATCTTGATGTGGATGAGAAGAAGGAGAAGAAGGCTAGATGGAGGCTAGATGGATCACTGGTTGCCTGGGGGACGCCTGACAGAAGGCACAAGCTTCTACTGATGTGAATGAGCCTCCAGTCTGCCTGCGGAACCTTGTGATGTCACATCCCCCGTTCGACAGCTTTGACACCTGGCGCGGCGTGGGATGAGGGGGTGGGTAGCGGGAGGAGGAGAAACAGTAGCGTGGCACGCCGACTGAGCCAAGCTCCTCTGTTTTCTTTAATGTTCCCTCTTTTATCAGCAATCGGAGCTGTCAGCGTTAATCAAGCTTGTAGTGAAGAGCTGCAGCGATTATAAGACCTGTCTGTCAGCACCACGTACTACAGCAGTCATATGCTGCTCCCCCGCTCTCTGCATGACAGCCTATCCCCAGAGAAACAGAGGGAGAAGGATAGAGTGAGAGAGAGGTGTAATCACCCTATTTTACACTGGTACTGCTACGGGCCATGTTCACAGAAACGAATAATAATCGCACACACGCAAGATACACACACAGACCTAGCAAGAACACACAAGCACACACACACACACACACAATATGCTGTGGTCGCCTCACCTCCCAACAGCTGCCACACGAAAACAAATAAATAATAAATTGGGACGGACAAAAGTTGCCCATCTGGCGTTACATTACCAATTACCTTCCTCGTCTTCTGAACAGTAAAGCGTTATGGAATGTTTACCTGTAACACACCTAATTTAATAATAATGCTGGGGCCACACTGGTTCTGTTCCCTGTGTAGATCTATATGAGCTTCTTGCCTGTAGTAAACAATGTGTTTTTCCCCCGAGCAGTGGAGTAGAGAAAGGCTTGGCCCTAGCTACCAATGGCCATTAAAATAATGTAATGCATAAAATAAATAAAATTAACACGGGGTTAACCAGATAATGTCCTCTCTCTCTCTGCCCTTCTTCTCTGGAACTAGGAATAATGCAGAGCAGTTTCCTAAACAAGCACAACACAAATTAATCTATAAATCACACTGTCTGCACAGAGAGGGCTATCTTATTAGCATCATCCTCTCTCTCTGTCCCTTTCTCTCTCTTTCTCTCCCTCCTTTCTCTTTTTCTTTGATTCATCCTTGTCAGGTTAATTGTGGGGGAGCTACCTTGAATAAACAAGGATTTCATTTTTTTAATGGAAAGTCCTGCCGGCCATGTTTGAAATATTTGTAATTTTACACATTTTTTTGCATGTTACTGCCTATACTAAAAGAGGTGATGTGAAGTCTTTTCAGTTAAGTCTGTTACAATTTGGGTGTTTCAAGCCCTGAATGCTGATTGGCTGAAAGCCATGGTATATCACACCGTATACGGCGGGTATGACAAAACATTTATTTTATAATAGCAATAATGCATCTCGGGGGTTTGTGCTATATGGTCAATATACCACGGCTTAGGACTGTATCCAGACAATCCACGTTGCGTCGTGCTTAAGAACAGGACTTAGCTGTGGTATATTGGCCATATACTATGGTATATTGGCCATATACCACACCCCCTCGTGCATTATTGCTTAATTGCCTGCTTAATTAATTAAAAATCAAAGCTACATTTTTTATTAAACTAGGCAAGTCATTTAAGAACAAATTCTTATTTACATTGACGGCCTAGTCCTTCTGTAGCTCAGTTGGTAGAGCATGGCGCTTGTAACGCCAGGGTAGTGGGTTCGATCCCCGGGACCACCCATACGCAGAATGTATGCACACATGACTGTAAGTCGCTTTGGATAAAAGCGTCTGCTAAATGGCATATATTATTATTATTAACAGTGGGTTAACTGCCTTGTTCGGGGGCAGAATGACAGATTTTTACATTGTCAACTCAGGGATTCAATCTATCAACCTTTCGGTTATTGGCCCAACGCTCTAACCACTAGACTACCAGCCGCCTAGACAACCATTGCAACACATACTCACCCCGCTGGAAAGCCTAGTAGCATGTTTCTGTTCCATAGCGATAATGGAATTGCTTACTGCATATGTCTATGTTTCAGAGAGGGCCTTAAAGAATGTCCCCACAATCACAGGAGGGTTTTAGAGGTGACAGCAGCATCATCCCCACCAGCCCACCAGCCCTACCCCCCTAGCTAGATGGTGTGTGTGTGTGGGTGTGTGTGTGTGTGTGGGGGGGGGTGATTGTATGTGCGTGCTTTTGTGTTGGGGGAGAGACGACGACGAGAACCCCAGTTCGTTCATTTGTCAAATCTAGCATGCTCTCCCGCCATACTCCATCAAACAAAGCCACTGCTAGCTAGCAAAGTCATTTCCCTCTCTCCCAATTACAAATGAGTCCATTAGCGTGTCTGCAGTGAGCCCTGTGCTCTGCTGCTCGCTTCCCAGTAATGGCTTGTGAGATTTCCATCATAATCGTAATGGCTCCCAGAGCAACCATGAGTGCAGATGGAAGGTCGCTCATAGGTAATGAGCTATCTCTCACCACCAAAGGGCACATCTTTCGCTTTGCTATTTAGAACTGTGTGTGCGTGTGTGTGTGTGTTGGGGGGGGGTTGTTCTTCTATCCTTGTGGGGACCTAAAATCCCCCAAAGTTCCCACAAGGATAGTAAAACAGGGAAAATTCTCCCTTGTGTGTACATTTCCCACGTCCCCAAGGAGACAAAGGCTATTTTAAACTGCGGTTTAAATTTAGAGTTAGGGTTACAATCAGGGTAAGGGTTTAGGAGTTAGTTTAAGGTTAATTTTTGTTTTTGTTTATATTTTTCTTATGTAGTTTTACGCCTTTTCCTCCCCAATTTCCCTGCCAAGCCGCACTTCTTCTTGACAGCCGCATCAATGTGTAAGATATCCCTACAAGATGGTGCCGGAGGAGATGGCCGCCGTTTTACGGTCTCCTTTTTTCCCCGCAATATTTGTAAATTATTTTGTACATAATGTTTCTACAACCTTGTCTTACGGCAGAAAAGAGCTTCTGGATCACTCACCTCGGATTAGACAAAGAGCTTCTGGATATCAGGACAGCGATCACTCACCTCGGATTAGACAAAGAGCTTTTGGATATCAGGACAGCGATCACTCACCTCGGATTAGACAAAGAGCTTCTGGATATCAGGACAGCGATCACTCACCTCGGATTAGACAAAGAGCTTCTGGATATCAGGACAGCGATCACTCACCTCGGATTAGACAAAGAGCTTCTGCATATCAGGACAGCGATCACTCACCTCGGATTAGACAAAGATTTTTTCAACAACAAGCAGGATTCACACGATATTCTCCAAACACCCCACAGGGCAGACATCCCAATTATTCGCAAAAGGAAGTGACGCAGAGGACGAAGTGCCGGATGCCTCGTCCGGACCCGCAAAAGGCGAGTAGGAAAGCTGCCGTTACTGTCAATATTACTCGCCAACGTGGAATCATTGGACAATAAACTAGACAAGGTACGATCACAAATATGACACAGCCTGGGATCGTACCTGGGTCTGTAGTGACGCCTCAAGCACTGAGATGCAGTGCCTTATACCGCAACACCTCTTGGGAGGACCCGAGGTTAGGGTTATGGTAAGGGTAAGTTTTAGGGTTAGGTTTTGTGAAAATAGGATTTTGAATGGAAATACATTTTAGATAGAAGAACAAAACGTGTGTGTGTGTGTAGGAGGCAGAAAGAGAGGATACAGAAGCAAGGAAGGGAGGACGATGGACGACGGAGAGAAACAAGGGATAAAAATAGGGATGAACAGTGTGCATGACACTGATAGATATCATGAAATTGGTGTTGGGTAGGAATCACATATAGTAAATCACATAATACCCCACAATGCAAGGCTAACTAAAATTCCATCCTCACATTTGTCTGTTCTCTTTCTCTTTCTCTCCTCCATTTTATGGAGAACCAAACAGAAATATCACATCTACTTAGCATTCAGAACACATCTTTTCCTCTCTGAACAGGGGAGAAAAGCATCTGCATCTTCCACCAATTATTTTGTGGGTTTTTCCTAACAATCGGAGAATATATACAGTTGTAGGACTGGCTGCATGGCCACAGGGCAACAGTGAGTGACTGTGGAACGTCTCGGCTGACATACCGACCGTTAAGTCCAGCCATTGTTTAATGGACCATAGAGTCAATGTGTTGTGACTGTGAGACATATCATACTGTATCAACGAGCTAGCCTGACATTTTCACATATGGTTCCAATTTGATAATGACTTGTGCATCTGTATCTGAGAGTCAGGTGTCTGAGGAGATTTTAATAGGAGCTACTCAACTCTTACCCTACGAGGTCCGGAGCCTGCTGGTTTTTGTTCTACCTGATAATTAATTGCACACACCTGGTGTCCCAGGTATAAATCAGTCCCTGATTAGAGGGGAACAATGAAAAAATGCAGTGGAACTGGCTTTGAGGTCCAGAGTTAAGTTTGAGGGACATAGAGTCTGGACCTTTTTAACAAGTAAATAAAAAATGTCTTATGTAGAAATACAGTTTTTGCAAGGCTGTCACAGTACAATTATAAAACCACTCTCCATTGACGGCAAAACCCTTTTCACGTCAAACCTTGGTTGTCATACATCTCAATAGGAGCTTTAACTGAGGTGAGGGAAATTATATTTCTATAGCCTGTATGTTGGTATTGAAGTTATTTTTCTTCCATGCAATGCTGTGTCCACTCCACTGTTATCTTTACAAACTACAGGTGAAGCTTTAAAACCAAAGCTCTACAGAAACTGAGGCCCATTGCCGTACAACATATCAAACTAGAGGTGAAGCTTTTAAGGGTAGGTAACATACATGTGACATATGGATTTGCATTAGTATATGCATGAAAAGTCCCAATGCAAAGTTACACCTCACCTTTTCAACCTTCAAACAATCAGAAACAATCAGGATTTCAAAGAATACCTCAGTCATGTTGGAAAATGTTTTTCTGGTGTGTGATGTAATATAGAGGACCCAACAAACTATGCTATTCCATATAACGTCAATTCCAACAGAAATAACTTCAAATTAATACCAAATTGCTCGCACTCATGACTACTGGTTTCAATTCCATTTTCAGCCAACTTACAAGCAAATACTTATTGCTACAAATCAACTTGCAATGTTGCTAGCCAACTAGCCTGCTTAACATTAACCCTATTATCCTGCTAACGTTACATTAGCACTGAATCAAATCAAATCATCAAATCAAATGTTATTGGTCACATACACATGGTTAGCAGATGTTAATGTGAGTGGAGCGAAATGCTTGTGCTCCTACCTTCTACCTAACAACTACCGTATACACACAAATGTAAAGGGATGAATGTACATACAAATATATGGATGAGCGATGGCCGTGCGGCATAGGCAACATGCAGTAAATGGTATAGAATACTGTATATACACATGAGATGAGTAATGTAGGATATGCAAATATTATTAAAGTGGTGTTATTTAAAGTGACTAGTGATACCTTTATTAAGTCCATTTATTTAAGTGGACAGAGATTTGTGTCTTGTTGGCAGCAGCCTCTCTATGTTAGTGATGGCTGTTTAACAGTCTGATGGCCTTGAGATAGAAACTGTTATTCAGTCTCTTGGTCCCAGTTTGGATGCACCTGTACTGACCTCGCCTTCTGGGTGATAGTGGGGTGAACAGGCAGTGGCTCGGGTGGTTGTTGTCCTTGATGATCTTTTTGACCTTCCTGTGACATCAGGTGCTGTAGGTGTCCTGGAGGGCATCTACAGTGATGCGTTTGCTCCTGGTGATGCGTTGTGCAGACTATCCTCTGGAGAGCCTTGCGGTGTATGGATGTGCAGTTGCTGTACCAGGCGGATGAATGCGCTCGACAGGATGCTCTCCATTGTGCACCTGTAAAAGTCTGAGTGTTTTAGGTGACAAGCCACATTTCTTCAGCCTTCTGAGGTTGAAGAGTCGCTGTTGTGCCTTCTTCACCACGCTGTCTGTGTGGGTGGACCATTTCAGTTTGCCCGTGATGTGTACGCCGAGGAACTTAAAACGTTCTACTTTCTCCACTACTGTCCCGTCGATGGGAATGGGGGGGTGCTCCCTCTGCTGTTTCCTGAAGTCCACGATCATCTCCATTGTTTTGTTGACGTTGAGTGAGAGGTTATTTTCCTGACACCACACTCCGCGAGGGCCCTCACCTCCTCCCTGTAGGCCGTCTCGTTGTTGTTGGTAATCAATCATTTAAAAGTGTCCCATACAATAAAGGGATCTGCTGTTATGTAGAAAAAAGTCCATTATAAATTATTCTGTCCTAGATCTAAACAATTTATCGTCTAGTAGGCTTTGATTAAATTTCCAATATTCTCGCCCACGTGGAAATTCTGTAAGAGTAACATATATATGCTAATTATGTGATGATCCGACCGCATTCTGTCCCCTATCGACACTTTTGAAACTTTTGGTGCCAGAGAGAATGGCATAAGAATGTAATCAAGACGACTAGCTTGATAAAGCCTCTGCCATGTATATCTCACTAGATCAGGGTATTTAAGTCTCCATATATCCACTAATTCCAATATATCCATGACATTCATGATTTCCTTAAGTGCCTGAGGGTGATAGTTTGTAGTGTGATTTCCTTTCCGGTCCATAGAGGTATTTAAAACCGTATTAAAATCTCCCACCATAATAATAGAGTCTAGCGTTGCTTGTAGAGTTGATAAATTCTGATAAATATTTTCAAAGAAGCTTGGATCATCATTATTCGGACCGTATAGGTTAATAAGCCATATCTGTTTATTGTCCAATAACATATTTAAAATGATCCATCTACCTTGATAATCTGTTTGGACAATTTGGATCAAAATTACTGTTAATTTAAACCATCACCTCTTTTGAATTTCTTTCCCATGGGAGAAATATATTTCTCCCCCCCAGTTATTTTTCCACAAAACTTCATCTAAAATTGTTGAATGGGTTTCCTGCAAACAATAGATATTATATTCCTTCTCTTTTAGCCAGGTAAATACTGATAGTCTTTTCTTATTATCTGCTAGGCCATTACAATTGTAACTGGCTATACTTATTTCACCACTATGAGACACAACTTTCAGTTTTATTTATTAAAATGTATGTTTGTAAACATACCATTAAAAAGTAACATGATGATTGAGTGTCTATATAGCTGTACCATTATATTTGCATTGTTACTAAGTAAACCTCCAATTGGTCTCCACCATTCCACCAACTAAAAGCCCTCCTCATGATTTATTTCAGCTTTTATTTATTTCACCACATTCCCAGTGGGTCAGAAGTTTACATACACTCAATTAGTATTTGGTAGCATTACCTTTACATTGTTTAACTTGGGTCAAATGTTTCGGGTAGCCTTCCACAAGCTTCCCACAATAAGTTGGGTGAATTTTGTCCCATTCCTCCTGACAGAGCTGGTGTAACTGAGTCAGGTTCGTAGGTCTCCTTGCTCGCACACTCTCTTTCAGTTCTGCCCACAAATCTTCAATGGGATTGAGGTCAGGGCTTTGTGATGACCACTCCAATACCTTGACTTTGTTGTCCTTAAGCCATTTTGGAAGTATGCTTGGGATCATATGCACAACTTTGGAAGTATGCTTGGGGTCATTGTCCATTTGAAAGACCCATTTGTGACCACACTTCCTCATGACATCTATTTTGTGAAGTGCACCAGTCCCTCCTGCAGCAAGGCACCCCCAAAACATGATGCTGCCACCCCCGTGCTTCGCGGTTGTGATGGTGTTCTTCAGCCTGCAAGCATTCCCATTTTTACTCCAAACATAACGATGGTCATTAAGGCCAAACACTTCTATTTTTGTTTCATCAGACCAGAGTACATTTCTCCAGTATCTTTGTCCCAATTTGCAGTTGCAAATCGTAGTCTGGCTTTTTTATGGCGGTTTTGAAGCAGTGGCTTCTTCCTTGCCTAGCGGCCTTTCAGGTTATCTCGATATAGGACTCGTTTTACTGTGGATATAGATACTTTTGTACCTGTTTCCTCCAGCATCTTCACAAGGTCCTTTGCTGTTGTTCTGGGATTGACTTGCACTTTTCGCACCAAAGTACCTTCATCTCTAGGAGAGAACACATCTCCTTCTTGAGTGGTATGATGGATGCTTGGTCCCATAGAGTTTATACTTGCGTACTATTGTTTGTACAGATGAATATGTTACCTCCAGGCATTTGTAAATTGCTCCCAAGGATGAACCAAACTTGTGGAGGTCTACAATTTTTTCTGAGGTCTTGGCTGATTTCTTTTGATTTTCTTATGATGTCAAGCAAAGAGGCACTGATTTTGAAGGTAGGCCTTGAAATATATCCACAGGTACACTTCCAATTGACTCAAATTATGTTAATTAGCCTATCAGAAGCATCTCATCTAGCCATGACATAATTGTCTGGAATTTTGCTTTATCAACACCAAGCTTACAGCTACATTAAAGTAAACCAACGTTTTGGAAATACATAACACCATCTAAGCAAATATAAAAGAATGTTACCAGCCAGCCAGCTAATGTTATTATCTATGCTTAGTCACTTCACCCCTATCTAAATGTAGAAATTACCTTGACTAACCTTGCCTCAGTACATTGCCTCAGTACCGGTACCCCCCTGTATATAGCCTCATTATTGTTATTTTATTGCGTTACTGTTACTGTTCTTTCACTTTAGTTTATTTAGTAAATCTTTTCTTAACTCTATTTTCTTAAAACTGCATTGCTGGTTAAGGGCCTGTAAGTAAGTATTTCACGGTAAGATCTACACCTGTTGTATTCGGTGTGACAAATAAAACTTGATTGACTTGAGAATGATGGCTGGGCCATCTGATGGTAAAACTTTTAAAAGAGTGTAGGCTGTAGGCTAAGTTAGCTAGCAAAGCGAGGGGGATGAGGGCGCTTCACCGGGCCGAATCCAATAGCTATATAGTGAGAAAAATCCAAAAGAGATAGGTTCCCGATGTCAGTCAGCTAGTGCACAAGGACTAAGCCAAGATGGAAAAAGTTGCAAAACTCTATAGCATACTTCACAAAAAACATGCCGAAGAGTTGCAAAAACACAAAGGAGAACAGACGAGGTTCTACAGAATTAGAGCAAGAAGGTACGATTTTCTCTTTCGTTTTGAGCCCACGGCAAGAAGGCACCAGAGCGTGCCATGCTAACAGGTTCCCACTAGATAACCCAGCCACAAAGTCTGTGAAGAGCCTTAGGTGTGGCTAACCTTAGCCAGCTTGAGATAGCTACAGTACAGAGCTACCCATATGAACTCGGTAGCACAGAGTAGATCCTCCATATGACGTTTTTTAATTTAAACTTTGTTTAACTAGGCAAGTCAGTTAAGAACCTATTTTTATTTACAGTGGGTGAACTGTCTTGTTCAGAGGAAACATTGCACTGTAGGTAGTTCAGAAGATATCCGGGAATAAGTTAATACATATATAATAACCCCAAAACATACCTACGTTTGTGCTTATAGGTAAACAGATCGTGACTACAACTAAGTTACTAAGTCTCTACCATACAGTGTTGTTAGTGTGTGTTGTTAATGTTGTATGGCCCATTGCCATACAACATATCAAACTAGAGGTGAAGCTTTAAGACCAAAGCTCTACAGCAAATGGATATCTTTAGAATGGTCCCTGAGGCCCATTGCAATACAACATATCAAACTAGAGGTGAAGCTTTAATACCAAAGCTCTACAGCAAATGGATATCTTTAGAATGGTCCCTGAGGCCCATTGCAATACAACATATCAAACTAGAGGTGAAGCTTTATGACCAAAGCTCTACAGCAAATGGATATCTTTAGAATGGTCCCTGAGGCCCATTGCAATACAACATATCAAACTAGAGGGGAAGCTTTAAGACCAAAGCTCTACAGCAAATGGATATCTTTAGAATGGTCCCTGAGGCCCATTGCAATACAACATATCAAACTAGAGTGGAAGCTTTAAGACCAAAGCTCTACAGCAAATGGATATCTTTAGAATGGTCCCTGAGGCCCATTGCAATACAACATATCAAACTAGAGGGGAAGCTTTAAGACCAAAGCTCTACAGCAAATTGATATCTTTAGAATGGTCCCTGAGGCCCATTGCAATACAACATATCAAACTAGAGTGCTTTAAGACCAAAGCTCTACAGCAAATTGATATCTTTAGAATGGTCCCTGAGGCCCATTGCAATACAACATATCAAACTAGAGTGCTTTAAGACCAAAGCTCTACAGCAAATTGATATCTTTAGAATGGTCCCTGAGGCCCATTGCAATACAACATATCAAACTAGAGGGGAAGCTTTAAGACCAAAGCTCTACAGCAAATGGATATCTTTAGAATGGTCCCTGAGGCCCATTGCAATACAACATATCCTGACCTGCATTATTAATGACAGCAAGATTGATCAATGGGAATATTTCTGAGATGATCCCGCTCCCAGAGTAAAGCCAATCAAAGACAGTCTTACCCACTGAACTGGATACATATACAAAAGAAGCACAGTATTTTCTGACATTGTTAATGTTCTGCTAATGTATATTTTGCTAATGTATTTTCTGCTACTGTACCTGTTTTAACATATTAGATTAATGCAAAGCAGAGAACTATAAACAAGATCAGTTTCAACAGCTCTCTAATGATGTGGTCCTATTACCTCTCAGGAGTCTCCCTGTATGTCACCCCTCCTGTCCCTTTAATCTGAAATCATTATGGAGGCACAACATGCTAACCATGTGATTTATTCCTTATTATATTGCTTTTTAAGCAACTGTCAACCGACCTCATGAATTCATTCGTCTCCATAAAGCTTCTTCAGAACCACTTAGACTCTGTGTAATCCGGGTGAGACCTCTTATCACTTCATTTGCACACGCAGGGGCCCATCAATTCCTGTCCAGTATGTAGGGCATGCAGGGTAGCTAGCTAAGGGGAATGATCAGGCCATAGGTGCTTAGAGACAAGTTTGTGGGTACGCCTTGACAGGAAACTGATAACAAATTGCGTCTCAACCAGATCAACACAGGTGTTATATTAGCAAGATATTCTAAATAAAATAGTTAGCTAAAGATTCTTTAATTACAATACCAACCAAGATCGCAATAGGCAAAGGGACATTTTCAATAATAATTCACTCCCCCTAACCTGGACGACACTGGGCCAATTGTGCAACTCCCCATGGGTCTCCCGGTCGCAGCCAGCTGCGACAGAGCCTGGACTCGAACCCAGAATCTCTAGTGGCACAGTTAGCACTGCAATGCTATTAACTTCCGGCGCCGACAGAGATGGCCGCCTCGCTTCGCGTTCCTAGGAAACTATGCAGTTTTTTTTTACGTGTTATTTCTTACATTAGTACCCCAGGTCATCTTAGGTTTCATTACATACAGTTCAGAAGAACTACTGAATATAAGATCAGCGTCAACTCACCATCAGTACGACCAAGAATATGTTTTCCGCGACGCGGATCCTGTGTTCTGCCTTACAAACGGGACAACGGAATGGATCGCATGCAGCGACCCAAAAAAACGACTCCGAAAAAGAGGGAAACGTAGCGGTCTTCTGGTCAGACTCCGGACAAGGGCACATCGCGCACCACTCCCCAGCATTCTTCTTGCCAATGTCCAGTCTCTTGACAACAAGGTTGATGAAATCCGAGCAAGGGTAGCATTCCAGAGGGACATCAGAGACTGCAACGTTCTCTGCTTCACGGAAACATGGCTTACTGGGAAGACGCTATCCGATGCGGTGCAGCCAATGGGTTTCTCCACGCATCGCGCCGACAGACACAAACATCTTTCTGGTAAGAAGAGTGGCGGGGGCGTATGCCTCATGACTAACGAGACATTGTGTGATGAAAGAAACATACAGGAACTCAAATCCTTCTGTTCACCTGATTTAGAATTCCTCACAATCAAATGTAGACCGCATTATCTTCCAAGAGAATTCTCTTCGATTATAATCACAGCCGTATATATCCCCCCCAAGCAGACACATCGATGGCTCTGAACAAACTTTATTTAACTCTTTGCAAACTGGAAACCATTTATCCGGAGGCTGCATTCATTGTAGCTGGGGATTTTAACAAAGCTAATCTGATAACAAGACTCCCTAAATTTTATCAGCATATCGATTGCGCAACCAGGGGTGGTAAAACCTTGGATCATTGTTACTCTAACTTCCGCGACGCATATAAGGCCCTGCCCCGCCCCCCCTTTCGGAAAAGCTGACCACGACTCCATTTTGTTGATCCCTGCCTACAGGCAGAAACTTAAACAAGAGGCTCCCACGCTGAGGTCTGTCCAACGCTGGTCCGACCAAGCTGATTCCACACTCCAAGACTGCTTCCATCACGTGGACTGGGACATGTTTCGTATTGCGTCAGATAAAAATATTGACGAATACGCTGATTCGGTGTGCGAGTTCATTAGAACGTGCATTGAAGATGTCGTTCCCATAGCAACGATAAAAACATTCCCTAACCAGAAACCGTGGATTGATGGCAGCATTCGCGTGAAACTGAAAGCGCGAACCACTGCTTTTAATCAGGGCAAGGTGTCTGGCAACATGACCGAATACAAACAGTGCAGCTATTCCCTCCGCAAGGCTATTAAACAAGCTAAGCGTCAGTACAGAGACAAAGTAGAATCTCAATTCAACGGCTCAGACACAAGAGGTATGTGGCAGGGTCTACAGTCAATCACGGACTACAAGAAGAAACCCAGCCCAGTCACGGACCAGGATGTCTTGCTCCCAGGCAGACTAAATAACTTTTTTTGCCCGCTTTGAGGACAATACAGTGCCACTGACACGGCCTGCAACGAAAACATGCGGTCTCTCCTTCACTGCACCTGAGGTGAGTAAGATATTTAAACGTGTTATCCCTCGCAAGGCTGCAGGCCCAGACGGCATCCCCAGCCGCGCCCTCAGAGCATGCGCAGACCAGCTGGCCGGTGTGTTTACGGACATATTCAATCAATCCCTATACCAGTCTGCTGTTCCCACATGCTTCAAGAGGGCCACCATTGTTCCTGTTCCCAAGAAAGCTAAGGTAACTGAGCTAAACGACTACCCCGTAGCACTCACTTCCGTCATCATGAAGTGCTTTAAGAGACTAGTCAAGGACCATATCACCTCCACCCTACCTGACACCCTAGACCCACTCCAATTTGCTTAACGCCCAAATAGGTCCACAGACGATGCAATCTCAACCACACTGCACACTGCCCTAACCCACTTGGACAAGAGGAATACCTATGTGAGAATGCTGTTCATCGACTACAGCTCGGCATTCAACACCATAGTACCCTCCAAGCTCGTCATCAAGCTCGAGACCCTGGGTCTCGACCCCGCCCTGTGCAACTGGGTACTGGACTTCCTGACGGGCCGCCCCCAGGTGGTGAGGGTAGGCAACAACATCTCCTCCCCGCTGATCCTCAACACGGGGGCCCCACAAGGGTGCGTTCTGAGCCCTCTCCTGTACTCCCCGTTCACCCACGACTGCGTGGCCACGCACGCCTCCAACTCAATCATCAAGTTTGCGGACGACATAACAGTGGTAGGCTTGATTACCAACAACGACGAGACAGCCTACAGGGAGGAGGTGAGGGCCCTCGGAGTGTGGTGTCAGGAAAATAACCTCACACTCAACGTCAACAAAACTAAGGAGATGATTATGGACTTCAGGAAACAGCAGAGGGAACACCCCCCTATCCACATCAATGGAACAGTAGTGGAGAGGGTAGCAAGTTCCTCGGCATACACACCACAGACAAACTGAATTGGTCCACTCACACTGACAGCGTCATGAAGAAGGCGCAGCAGCGCCTCTTCAAACTCAGGAGGCTGAAGAAATTTGGCTTGTCACCAAAAGCACTCACAAACTTCTACAGAAGCACAATCGAGAGCATCCTGGCGGGCTGTATCACCGCCTGGTACGGCAACTGCTCCGCCCTCAACCGTAACGCTCTTCAGAGGGTAGTGAGGTCTGCATAACGCATCACCGGGGGCAAACTACCTGCCCTCCAGGACACCTACACCACCCGATGTTACAGGAAGGCCATAAAGATCATCAAGGAGATCAACAACCCGAGCCACTGCCTGTTCACCACGCTATCATGCAGAAGGCGAGGTCAGTACAGGTGCATCAAAGCTGGGACCGAGAGACTGAAAAACAGCTTCTATCTCAAGGCCATCAGACTGTTAAACAGTCACCACTAACATTGAGTGGCTGCTGCCAACACACTGTCATTGACACTGACCCAACTCCAGCCACTTTAATAAGGGGAATTGATGGGAAATTATGTAAATATACTAGCCACTTTAAACAATGCTACCTTATATTTGCTGTTTGGGGTTTTAGGCTGGGTTTCTGTACAGCACTTTGAGATATCAGCTGATGTACGAAGGGCTATATAAATAAATTTGATTTGATTTGATTTGATTATATAATGTTACTTACCCTACATTATTCATCTCATATGCATACGTACATAATGTACTCTACATCATCGACTGCATCCTTATGTAATACATGTATCACTAGCCACTTTAACTATGCCACTTTGTTTACTTTGTCTACATACTCATCTCATATGTATATACTGTACTCGATACCATCTACTGTATGCTGCTCTGTACCATCACTCATTCATATATCCTTATGTACATATTCTTTATCCCCTTACACTGTGTATAAGACAGTAGTTTTGGAATTGTTAGTTAGATTACTTGTTGGTTATCACTGCATTGTCGGAACTAGAAGCACAAGCATTTCGCTACACTCGCATTAACATCTGCTAACCATGTGTATGTGACAAATAAAATTTGATTTGATTTGAATGCAGTGCCTTAGGCCACTGCACCACTCGGTAGGCCCGGAAACAACTACTTCAACGTCTCAGAACGAGTAATGTCGCCAATTGCAATGCCACAGGCAGTCACCACTAACTAGACATACCCGGTTGGCGGTAGAAATAGAAATAGTTTAAAAATTAAGTTGTTTTTTTGGGAAGATATATAAAGTGACCTGTGCATTTGAACAACAACATAAATACACCTATTTCAATATTGCATGTAAAAACAGAAACACCACAGCCGCACATGCTGCCACTGTTTTGATTACCAACTATTTAGAACGAGTAGCCAGCTCACAAGCAGGTGCACCGATGCCACTGTTTTGATTACCAACTATTTAGAACGAGTAGCCAGCTCACAAGCAGGTGCACCGATGCCACTGTTTTGATTACCAACTATTTAGAACGAGTAGCCAGCTCACAAGCAGGTGCACCGATGCCACTGTTTTGATTACCAACTATTTAGAACGAGTAGCCAGCTCACAAGCAGGTGCACCGATGCCACTAGCAAAGGGAAAATGCAACAAGCACAGATGCAAAACGTGGAAACGAATGATCCAACTGGGGATAGCTTGCACAATGTCACACAGCATGATGTGCTCGCCAGTTAACTTTAGTTAGATGTGAAAATGTCACGCTAGCAAGCTACCGGTAGTAATCTTGCCGGTAGCTGGTGTCCACTAGCTCGCATCTGCTTTTTTTTATCCTACTAGGTCTGCAAAATGGTTCTAGCTAGTGTATCTGTCTGTTGATCTGTCTGCTGACTGTTGATGAATGTGGATGTCCGGTTTATCAGGTTCAAGGCTCCCAATGACTGTCATGATAATGTATTTACAAGTCCATTGCAATTTGTTCTTTGGCGCCATCTGTTGAGTACCTGATAGAGCATATCTATCAGGACGGTCCATTTAACATTGTGCTGTCAAAATCATATGATGAAATCCTGCAATCTCATTGGTGCAGTCCCCCCATTAGCAAGCAATGAGGGAGTTACATTAACACCCCAGTTGACGTAGGTTAAGCACGTGGAGTAGGGTTCTGGGTTTTCACATGCAAAAGTGTTTGTCTGTGATAAAAAGTATTGATCCGTCTTCCCAATGAAAACCAGTTTTAAAATTAGAGCATATACAGTTGAAGTCGGAAGTTTACATACACCTTTGCCAATTACATTTAAACTCAGTTTTTCACAATTCCTGACATTTAATCCTAGTAAAAACTCCCTGTCTTAGGTCAGTTAGGATCACCACTTTCTTTTAAGAATGTGAAATGTCAGAATAATTGTAGAGAGAATGATTTACTTCAGCTTTTATTTATTTCATCACATTCTCAGTAGGTCAGAAGGTTACATACACTCAATTAGTATTTGGTAGCATTGCCTTAATTGTTTAACTTGGGTCAAACAATTTGGCTAGCCTTCTACAAGCTTCCCACAATAAGTTGGGTGAATTCTGGCCTATTCCTCCTGATAGAGCTGGTGTAACTGAGTCAGGTTGTAGGCCTCCTTGTGCACCATCTATTTTGTGAAGTGCACCAGTCCCTCCTGCAGCAAAGCACCCCCAAAACATGATGCTGCCACCCACATGCTTCATGGTTGGGATGGTGTTCTTCGGCTTGCAAGCCTATTCCATTTTTCCTCCAAACATAACAATGGTCATTATGGCCAAACAGTTCTATTTTTGTTTCATCAGATCAGAGGATATTTCTCCAAAAAGTATGATCTTTGTCCCCATGTGCAGTTGCAAACCGTAGTCTGGCTTTTTTATGGCTGTCTTGGAGTGGTGGCTTCTTCCTTGCTGAGTGACCTTTCAGGTTATGTCGATATAGGGCTCGTTTTACTGTGGATATAGATACTTTTGTACCTGTTTCCTCCAGCATCTTCCCAAGGTCCTTTGCTGTTGTTCTGGGATTGATTTGCGCTTTTCACACCAAAGTACGTTCATCTCTAGGAGACAGAATGCGTCTCCTCCCTGAGCGGTATAACAGCTGCGTGGTCTCATGGTGTTTATATTCACGGAGTATTGTCTGTACAGATGAACGTGATACCTTCAGGCGTTTGGAAATTGCTACCAAGGATGAACCAGACTTGTGGAGATCTACAATTTTTGATAGATTTTCCCATGATGTCAAGCAAAGAGACGCTGAGTTTGAAAGTACGGTTTTGAAATACATCCACACACAAGTGCTCCTCCAATTGACTCAAATGTTGTCTATTAGCCTATCAGAAGCTTCTAAAGCCATGACATAATTTTCTGGAATTTTCCAAGTGTAGTGTATGTAAACTTCTGACCCACTGGAATTGTCAGTTTCACCTGTCCTCATTATTGTCTCCACCCCTCCAGGTGTCACTTGTTTTCCCCAGTGTATTTATCCCTGTGTTTCCTTTCTCTCTGTGCCAGTTCGTCTTGTATGTTCCAAGTCAACCAGCCATATTCCCGTACTCCTGCCTTTGCTGTTCTCCTTTTTCATGTCCTCCCGGTTTGGACCCTTGCCTGTTCTGGACTCCGGACCCGTCTGCCTGACCATTCTGCCTGCCTTGACCACGAGCCTGTCTGCCACTCTGTGCCTCCTGGACTCTGATTTGGTTTTGACCTTTTGCCCGTCCACGTCACGGGCCATAGCCCGGTGCACTTCATGGTACTCCCTCAGCGTAATAACTGGTAATGCAATCCAAGCACTGGGTGGCAAGCCAAGCACCCGGAGATGCTGCTGGCAGAGTAGTAGGGAACTGAACAGCTTGTTTTGAACAATATATTTTTTAAACAGTAAAACATACACTTTTAAAGAACTTTAAAACCTAATCTATGAATTATATAAGATATATTTATTTGAAAAATGTCAAATAAGTGCCCGAATGGTCAGGCCGCCACTGGATAGAGCCACTTTTTGTAGGTAAATTGAGGTTGATCTTTAGAGGGATGAAGGGAGAGAAAAAAGGCAGTCAATTCTAAAGTGAGCACCTGCAGGAATCGTTGGCTTGACAAAAGGGCAATGAGTTGGCAGAGGTTTGTGTGCGAGTAACTGGCCAGTCGCCAGGGGGCTTTTGCGTAGGTGAGCAGGGCCTTGACTGACATCCTCCGCACTAACAGAGAAAGTTTAACCTTGGAGTGTCTAAGAAATCACTCTCAGCAGGCAGGGAGAGAGAGGGCACGGAGAGGGATGGAGAGAGAGAGAGACAGAGACAGAGACAGACAGAGACACGGACGGACAGACGGACGGACGGACGGACGGACGGACGGACGGACGGACGGACGGACGGACGGACGGACGGACGGACGGACGGACGGACAGACAGACAGATGAAGATGGGCTCCATGGAAAGAGTCCTGCATTACAACAATAGTGTTTTTTCCTAAAGAGTGGGTTTCCAGAGACTGTGGTTTGAACCCAAGGTCTGAGTACATGCATTTTTAAAGGCTGGTAACAGACAACGCTCTGTCATAAATATAGATGAGGATAAAGATGAGGATAGACACCTGAGGAGGGCACGGCCCACGGCCTAGTCTTGATCCAACCAAATATATCTGGTCAACTGTAGTGCACTACAAAGGGAAAAGGGTGCCATTTGGGATACAATCAGATTATCTTAGCTGCTCCCTATGTTTGTTGTTACAAGAGTCCTACTGTATGTCTGATCAATGCCACTGTAGGGGGTTATAATAGAAAGTTGTTTTCTAATTGGTGAATCATATTAATTATACAATTTGATTTGATTTAATAACATTCGTGTTGGTGCTAATAAAATAATTAAGATCAGAACTGAGGACAGAGAGTAGACATTTACTGTAAATAGCCAAAACATTCATCTATGTAAAATAATTTGCAATAGAAAAGTCCTAACCAATATCTTGTTTATGAAGGCTTATACTCAACATGTGTACAGTAGCATTTGAGCTGTGGAAAATATCTACCACAATGTGTACATTTAGACATCCATGTTCCATTTTTCTGGTCTTAGGGTTTTGTTTCCATAGCAAAGCCTTCCTGTTTGCAGCAGATCCCATTAAAGTGGTGATATATATCCATCATTTGCCAGGGAGGGTTTTCTTTTCCAGGTCAGGAAAGATGGAGATGGCTTTTCTTTCCACAGGAGAGACTATCTCATTCAAATGGTGTACTTATGGTTTTTGTTGCTGATTGAATTATTTTCCATTGCCTGTTCTCCCTCTGCAATGGGAATTGAAACGTTGCCACTGAAACATACACTACCGAGTGTTCTTCCTTCATTCAATTTCAAGGACTTGGCAACCTTGTCCCTATTCTAACGTGTACATTATTACCTTTTATTGTTGGGAATAAATTAATGGTGAGGTCAAAGGCTCTGGAGCTAACACTGGCCTTGTGTAATATCACATAGCCAGGCTGCAGTCAACCTCTTACATAGGCAATTTTTCGACACCCAAACTGGACATTCACAGCTATCAAAGGCACAAGTGGATAATTTCATAAGTGTAGCAAAGAAATAAAATATAATGCACATTTGGGTGTTAAAATAAATCTGTTTTCGACGTAGCATTCTAATGAAGAGAGGAGAGGAGAGACATTGGTTGTTTGGTAATGGAATCTGAGAAATCAGCTTGGGCATTGCAAAATCACTATCAACAACAACACACAACAACAACAACACTTCCCGCCTATGGCAATCTTTGTCTCTAACCTTTACAACAAGTGATCAGGGGTTGTCACTTTTATCACTATGTATTTACTAGATCTGTAGTGTAAGTGCTTGGGGTGTATGGCATGGGTGCTGCTGCTGAGTGGACATTCCTGACATGTTGATAATTGTCCCCATCTAGATGTTGAGTGTTAGCACAGGGAGATGTGCTGTGACAGAATGACAGAATGAGGATATGCCTTCTGGGGGAGAAGACTAGTGACTAGGAACTAGAGACTGGGGACTCGGCCTGTGTCTAAAATGGGGGAGAAGACTAGTGACTAGGAACTAGAGACTGGGGACTCGGCCTGTGTCTAAAATGGGGGAGAAGACTAGTGACTAGGAACTAGAGACTGGGGACTCGGCCTGTGTCTAAAATGGGGGAGAAGACTAGTGACTAGGAACTAGAGACTGGGGACTTGGCTTGTGTCTAAAATGGGGGAGAAGACTAGTGGCTAGGAACTAGAGACTGAGGACTCGGCCTGTGTCTAAAATGGGGGAGAAGACTAGTGACTAGGAACTAGACACTGGGGACTCGGCCTGTGTCTAAAATGGGGAGAAGACTAGTGACTAGGAACTAGAGACTGAGGACTCCGCCTGTGTCTAAAATGGGGAGAAGAATAGTGACTAGGAACTAGAGACTGAGGACTCGGCCTGTGTCTAAAATGGGGAGAAGACTAGTGACTAGGAACTAGAGACTGGGGACTCGGCCTGTGTCTAAAATGGGGGAGAAGACTAGTGACTAGGAACTAGAGACTGGGGACTCGGCCTGTGTCTAAAATGGGGAGAAGACTAGTGACTAGGAACTAGAGACTGGGGACTCGGCCTGTGTCTAAAATGGGGAGAAGACTAGTGACTAGGAACTAGAGACTGAGGACTCGGCCTGTGTCTAAAATGGGGGAGAAGACTAGTGACTAGGAACTAGAGACTGGGGACTCGGCCTGTGTCTAAAATGGGGGAGAAGACTAGTGACTAGGAACTAGAGACTGGGGACTCGGCCTGTGTCTAAAATGGGGGAGAAGACTAGTGACTAGGAACTAGAGACTGGGGACTCGGCCTGTGTCTAAAATGGGGGAGAAGACTAGTGACTAGGAACTAGAGACTGAGGACTCCGCCTGTGTCTAAAATGGGGGAGAAGAATAGTGACTAGGAACTAGAGACTGAGGACTCGGCCTGTGTCTAAAATGGGGGAGAAGACTAGTGACTAGGAACTAGAGACTGGGGACTCGGCCTGTGTCTAAAATGGGGGAGAAGACTAGTGACTAGGAACTAGAGACTGGGGACTCGGCCTGTGTCTAAAATGGGGGAGAAGACTAGTGACTAGGAACTAGAGACTGAGGACTCCGCCTGTGTCTAAAATGGGGGAGAAGAATAGTGACTAGGAACTAGACTGAGGACTCGGCCTGTGTCTAAAATGGGGGAGAAGACTAGTGACTAGGAACTAGAGACTGGGTACTCGGCCTGTGTCTAAAATGGGGGAGAAGACTAGTGACTAGGAACTAGAGACTGGGGACTCGGCCTGTGTCTAAAATGGGGGAGCAGACTAGTGACTAGGAACTAGAGACTGGGGACTCGGCCTGTGTCTAAAATGGGGGAGAAGACTAGTGACTAGGAACTAGAGACTGGGGACTCGGCCTGTGTCTAAAATGGGGGAGCAGACTAGTGACTAGGAACTAGAGACTGGGGACTCGGCCTGTGTCTAAAATGGGGGAGAAGAATAGTGACTAGGAACTAGAGACTGAGGACTCGGCCTGTGTCTAAAATGGGGGAGAAGACTAGTGACTAGGAACTAGAGACTGGGGACTCGGCCTGTGTCTAAAATGGGGGAGCAGACTAGTGACTAGGAACTAGAGACTGGGGACTCGGCCTGTGTCTAAAATGGGGGAGCAGACTAGTGACTAGGAACTAGAGACTGGGGACTTGGCCTGTGTCTAAAATGGGGGAGAAGACTAGTGGCTAGGAACTAGAGACTGGGGACTCGGCCTGTGTCTAAAATGGGGGAGAAGACTAGTGGCTAGGAACTAGAGACTGAAGACTCGGCCTGTGTCTAAAATGGGGGAGAAGAATAGTGACTAGAAACTAGAGACTGAGGACTCGGCCTGTGTCTAAAATGGGGGAGAAGACTAGTGACTAGGAACTAGAGACTGAGGACTCGGCCTGTGTCTAAAATGGGGGAGAAGACTAGTGACTAGGAACTAGAGACTGGGGACTCGGCCTGTGTCTAAAATGGGGGAGAAGAATAGTGACTAGGAACTAGAGACTGGGGACTCGGCCTGTGTCTAAAATGGGGGAGAAGACTAGTGACTAGGAACTAGAGACTGGGGACTCGGCCTGTGTCTAAAATGGCACCCTATTATAGCGCACTACTTTTTACCAGGGCGCACAAGGTCATTCAGTGACCAGAGGAGAGACAATGGCTAGAGATTCAAAACAGCTACCACCCCAGTGTTACACAGATCTGTCCAGGGTCATAGAAGCTGCCCACAATATACTGGAATGCTAAGTGAACGTAAAAATACCCTTACATGCTAGTGTTATATTAACTACTAAAATGGGCCATATCCCTACAAGGAAAATCAATTGCGAAAAAAACATTTTTACTGCTCTGATATTTAGCCTCATGTCATCACCATGCAACTAGTTAATAAAATAGACTACACTGGTTGTGTTTAATTATCAACCTGTCAGTGGGAGAAGGGTAACACTCTCCTAAGGGCATGCTGACCTTCCCTCTCATGGCCCAATGCTCTGCTTAGTCATTATGTACAGCGGGTGTGTGTCTGCCTGCTGGGACTGTGTGGAGAGAGAGAGCATGCTGACCTGGCTATCCGTCAACCAGCCAGCGTCAGTCCAACCCCATCCATCCACCTAACCCCCTCCCCTCTCCTCCCCCCGCCCCTGGCCTACTGTCACTCCATCCCCATCCATCCACCTAACCCCCTCCCCTCTCCTCCCCTCGCCCCTGGCCTACCGTCAGTCTATCCCATCCATCCACCTAACCCCCATCCCCTCTCCTACCCTCGCCCCTGGCCTACCGTCAGTCCATCCCCATCCATCCACCTAACCCCCTCCCCTCTCCTCCCCCGCCCCTGGCCTACCGTCACTCCATCCCCATCCATCCACCTAACCCCCTCCCCTCTCCTCCCCTCGCCCCTGGCCTACCGTCAGTCTATCCCATCCATCCACCTAACCCCCTCCCCTCTCCTCCCCTCGCCCCTGGCCTACCGTCAGTCCATCCCCATCCATCCACCTAACCCCCTCCCCTCTCCTACCCTCGCCCCTGGCCTACCGTCAGTCCATCCCCATCCATCCACCTAACCCCTCCCCTCTCCTCCCCTCGCCCCTGGTCTACCGTCAGTCCATCCCCATCCATCCACCTAACCCCCTCCCCTCTCCTCCCCTCGCCCCTGGCCTACCGTCAGTCCATCCCCATCCATCCACCTAACCCCCTCCCCTCTCCTCGCCCCTGGCCTACCGTCAGTCCATCCCCTTCCATCCACCTAACCCCCTCCCTTCTCCTCCCCTCGCCCCTGGCCTACCGTCAGTCCATCCCATCCATCCACCTAACCCCCTATCCCCTCTCCTCCCCTCGCCCCTGGCCTACCGTCAGTCCATCCCATCCATCCACCTAACCCCCTCCCCTCTCCTCCCCTCGCCCCTGGCCTACCGTCAGTGCAGCGCTCGGCAAAGGACTAGAGTCTTAATATTAATTGGAGCCGCGCTAATGAGCTCCGCCTGCTTGCCCACCTCTGGGACCTGGCTGATTACCAGACAGGGGTGCGACCATTTGTCAATGGCAAGAGGTGGCATTTACACTGCTGACCTTGCCTGGGACTAAAGCAATGGTTTGCATTAACCCGCTGTTTTCATTGTGTTCTCTGCCATGTCTGAGGACAATTTCTGTCCGTGAAAGTGAAGATTGGATAAAATAGGGAGGAAGGAGGGAGGAAGGAGGGAGGAAGGAGGGAGGAAGGGGTGTTGCTGTCTGAATGTTCTCTATCTGTCAGGGCTGCTTTTCTGATTCACCGTCTTAAGCTAAAATTGCTCAGAGGGACAAATGTCAAGACACAATCATTTTTATATTCCTCACATCCATGGTAACTCATTTCATAGATTTTTGTTATTGAAAAAAAAGCATGCTCTTTCCCTCTCCTTCGCTCCCTTTATCTTTTTCTCTGTGTTGCTTAGTGTGTTGCGTGTGTGTGGGTGTGTGTGTGGTCTAGGGAGCAGGCTGCTGTGGTCAGTCTCAGAGGGAGTGTGGATTTGTCCATAGTGGCATGGAGGGGACCTGTGTAGGTCTGTGACATTGGTTAACCTGGGCAGGGGCTGCTGGGACTCCAGGGTATCCATCACAGTGGCAGCTCTGAGCCCCCTCCTCCCCCATGGTCCTGGGGAAAAGTCACAGAGGTTGTAGAGGGAGGAGAAAAATCTAGTAAAAATGTAATACACTCCGCAAAGCGGTCATGTCATACTTGGTTATGGAAAATAATCCCAGATGCCTGCAGTGCTAAAATGGAGCTATAATGTGCTCGCCTCCTAACCCGGCCTGACAGCCATGATGTACGACTACCATTACCGGAAAATATCACTTCAACTAACCCATGATCCGACTCCGCTAAGGGTCATATTATCCATGAGGAACAAATTACACTCCCCCAAAGTAAATACAAATTTCCTACATGAACTGGGTACAAATATGGGAGAAGGGGAGAGGGAGTTTAGGGGGGGGTACAAATTTGTTACCTATGACAACGCTCTGCGGAGTGACAAGGATGATAGAGTACATGACAAATCAAGGGCTGACAGGCTACTCTAGTGCAATCAGCCTCAGCCTCGGCCTAGCGAGCACCCACTCAAGCCTGTAAACACTATACTCTTCCTTTGGAGGGGCAAAGCACAATCTTTTAACAGTGACAAGTCGCTCTCTGCTTTTTATTACTCATCCAGCTCCCCAGCAGTAGGAAGGAGAGAAGATAAAACGTTTTTATATACACAGCTGTTTGTTTGTTGAATGATTGAGAAACTCGACACTTCTGCTGTAATTGCCTGAGGGCAAACACTGCAATACAATAAAAAAAGAGAAACAGCAAATATATTACTAGCTCAGATCTTTATTTGATGTCAAGGACAAACAGGTCCTCTCCATGGCGGCTCCACTAAAGCACCCACTTACAGCCTCCCCTTGCCTCCAATAAGAGCCAACTATGGCAAATTACACCACTTTTCCATGCCAGGTCGTTAATAAGACACAAACCGCTTTCAAAATGGCATTTACTGCTTAGTGGCCAAATGCTGATAGACTGATGGTGAATAAATACACACTTAGTAGTGAAGGTGTAGTCTAGGTAAAGAGGCTCTGCGCCAGGTGGAATAAAAATACTGTTGAATGATAAGAGAGAGGACTCGCCATCTTCATAAAAGGCCTAAGTAGTCTTCAGTCACTCAGGGCTGGAGGCTGACGCTCTAGTCTAGTAAAAAGCACTAGAACACCACCAGATATCTTTGCAAATAATTTGACTGGCAGTTTAAGGTGCCACTTACCTGCAAAACCACTTAAGCATTTAGCTAGTCTGGTCTGGATAGAGTGGCTGGTGCTCGTGACTATGTCATTTCCATGGAACATTCATTTCCATCTTATAACTAATGCTTCAAAAGATTTCTCATGAAAAGCATTTTTTTAAATAAAAGCTATATATTTGAGGGAATTGAAGCTTACGCAACTATGCCCAAGGAGCAGCACAGAATATATTTTTTAAATCACTGAAAGATGTTCTGGGCACATAAACACGTGCACATTAAAGTTTAAGACTGAACCCATTTTATATTCACTTTAGCCTCATCAGTCTTTAAACGCTCTCAGATGGTGAAAAACCTGTTGGCGTTAACTGTGCCATGAAACGGGGAATGTTATTGGATATTGGCGGCCCACATCAAAGGCACCTTTAGGCTATGGAATCCTTCCCCCTCTCTCTCTCTGCAACTCCTCTCCTATCATCTACTCCTGCCTGTAATCCTGCTGTAATAATGGGACTCAAGCTGCCCCAAATGAACAGCCCAGTCCTACCTGTTAGCAATAATAAAAAGAACCACCTGATCCTGGATCAGATTCGAGCCTGGATCCCCCGTGCTGCCTAGACTGGGAAGTGAAAGAGAGCCGGAACACAATCAATGACTGACTAGCTTTCCAGAATGGAACCTGGAATCGGGGCCAAGCACACTTTGCGGCCAGAGCCAGGATTGGAACATCCAGGCCGGCCAAAGCTTTGAGAAGAGACTCATTGGGATGAGCTTTTTCTCTCTCACTCGTATCTGATATACCAGGATTCCCCAACTGGCGGACCACAGAGAGAATTTGGCCCGCGGGTGGATTTATTTCGCCCCCCAAGTTTTCTAAGCCAAAAATGTATCATTTCAACAACACAAAAATTGGGGGCTATTTTCATTGTAGGACGTAAAAGACTGTAAAATCACCAGGAGATCAGCTCCAAGTGATTTAAATGTAGGAAATCTGTTCCCAAGTATTCACACTCATATTAGAGAGACACACATTATCGTTTACACTTGTAAGCAAGGTTTGAAATTATTATGTTTTAGTTAAACATATCTGTTTGGGCTTTTGCGGTCAATTTGTAGTCTACAAATGATTTTTAATTGTGTTTCCGGCCTCCTAACCATCCGCTCAAGAATAAGTCGACCCGCGGCTGAATCTAGTTGATGATCCCTGCCATATACCGACACCAATTCATCAACCACCGGCAGTCCCTGGACGGACCCCAGGTGCAGGCCCTGAGACGAGATGGACCTTCCCACTCTGCCTGATGAAAGAGGACAGAACATATCATTCAAGAAAACTCTGGGCAACAATGAGATGGGCCACCAGTCACGATTACAGGGACAAAGAGACATGACAGTGCTATAGACAGTGTACCATCTCCTTCAGCTTAAGACCAGACACAGAATCACAGACACTTCTTTAACATTCTAACAGTTACAGTAATCATGGTATAGTGATATTGTCTATTAAAGCGACAGTGGGATGAGAACACCCTGTCCCTATCAATGTCTTAACTCGAAAAGCACTCTGCATGTGAGACACTGTCATAGAGAAGAAAGGGAATGACCGATAGATTGGGCTAATAATGGACAAGTGTGTGTGTGTGTGCGTGTGTGTGTCCATGCATATGTGTGTGAGGACCCTGGCTTCTATCTGTCAGCCAACACATCATTATCATGTCATGTTAGAGGAATCCCATCCAACAGGTCACTTTGTAAAGAGCACCCAGGAGAACATCCATGTCTTCTGACAGCGTTGACTGTCCGTTGGAGACAGAATGTATTAAAAGAACAAACACACGCGCTCGTCCACCACACACACACACACACACACACACACACACACACACACACACACACACACACACACACACACACACACACACACACACACACACACACACACACACACACACACACACACACACACACACACACACACACACACACACACACAATAAGATAGAGGCAAAAAGCTGTCTCTTATCAGAGTCCCTGCGGCTCCTGTCACCACAGCAGAGGCCTCTCTACACCAGGCAGAACGGGATTTCTCCTAGGAACACTTTTTCCATTTCCCGATTCTGAAGAAAACGAAATAAGCCACGTTTGTCCTCATCTGAATACATTCGACCCTTTAAAACGACTGTTCCCCCCCCTTCCTCTCCACAGCCGTGTTCTAAAGTAGAACACATCCACAGAATTCCAATGATCCTGGTGGTGGCTGAGAGAGAGAGAGAGAGAGAGAGAGAGAGAGAGAGAGAGAGAGAGAGAGAGAGAGAGAGAGAGAGAGAGAGAGAGAGAGAGAGAGAGAGAGAGAGAGAGAGAGAGAGAGAGAGAGAGAGAGAGAGAGAGAGAGAGAGAGAGAGAGAGAGAGAGAGAGAGAGAGAGAGAGAGAGAGAGAGAGAGAGAGAGAGAGAGAGAGAGAGAGAGAGAGAGAGAGAGAGAGAGAGAGAGAGAGAGAGAGAGGCTGATGCCTGGCAGGGACAGATAGTGACTGTGGTGACTACAGGGTAACGAGGATGATGCTGAGGAGCTTGAGCTTCAATTACTCCGTAACAGAGGAGAACTGTGGCAGTCAGAGCCCCTCTATTTACTCATTCTCTCCTCTGTTATTTTAATACACAATTAATCAATGACAGAAAGGTACAGCGTGGCGCTCAGCTCTGTTCATCACCACTGTAACATGATCCGGGATGAATGAATAAAACCACTAAGGGAATTACAGGCTACGACGTGTTGCTGAAACAAAAGGAATTGCCACGGCGGCAGGGTAATTTGAATTGACGGCACTGAGTAATGACTCAATTTACAGAAGCGACTAAACAAAACAACAAACGGTATTCTAAATCATCACACTTTTTCTGGATTTACAGTGGCAAGTTTACTGTTCCTGGGAAATATGGCTGCTCAGAAGGATCTGAGACTACTATCTGTGAATATGTTGAGACCACTGGCAAAGGTCCAACTTTGCAGCATACAGGCCAGTCAGAGCCACATGGTTTTGGACCAAGTTTACATTAAAATGCAGTCTGTTTAAGAGACTCCGATACAATATGATGAGAGGCTAATAATATTTAGAAAAATTCAAGTATATGAACTAAAGAATTACACTTTTTATACTATTATTTGACTTTTATATTACAGGTGAAGACAGTGAAGTACATTGTTTATGTCTTGTAAACACAATGCATCTGTGAGAAACGATTTGAGAAAATACTGTATAAACCCTAATGGAAATGCACACAGCCATAGCAGCTCCACTTAACTGTAATCTAAAGCCATAACAGTTCAATTTAGATTTCGCACATCATTTAGTCATTTATAATTAATGTGCAGCTAATTAGGCCCCTCTCACAGTTATTAACTAGATGTTTAATTCTAATTAAATAGAAATGTACACTTAAAGAAAGTGTAATATTTGATCCTCATTGAAACCACATTGATGAAAGATACATGAAAAAGATCTGCATTGCAGGAAGAAAGGAATGTCTTGGTAGAGAAAGGTAAACACTAAGATGGAGTCTTACCTTGTCTTCCTGGTCGCTCTCACTGTCACACTGTAAGAGAACACAGAAACATGGTTAGAATAACTAGGCATATACTCTGTCATTTGCCCTCCTATTAATTTGCTTTCATTTAAATGTGAGTGTACAGAATCTAATTTACCTCGTCACACGACACATTTGATCAGGTCTTTAATGGAGAACTGAGTACAGATGAGCATTTCCATCATATTAAAATCCAATTTTATTGATTGTGTACATATATTTACAGATGCTAACGCAGGTGCAGTGAAATGCTTGTGCTTCTAGCTCCAACAGTGCAGTAACACTTAGTAACACAACAAAATAAATACAAATCCCCAAAATACAAACATTTAAATGATGAAATATCAGAATGAACAATGTCAGAGTCTGGAATCGAAATATACACAGTGCCTTCAACAAGTATCCATACACCTTGACTTTTTCTACATTTGATTGTGTTACAGCCTGAATTCCAAATGGAATCAAAAATATATATTAACAGATCTATACACATTACACCTTTAAAGACAAAGTGAAAACAAGTTTTTAGACATTTTTGGTAATTTATTGAAAACGAAATACAGAAATATCTAATTTACGCAAGTATTCACATCACTGAGTCAATACTTCGTAGAAGCACCTTTGGCAGCCATTACAGCTGTCTTTTTTGGGGATGTCTAAGAGCTTTGCGCACCTGAATTGTGCAATATTTGCCCATAATAATTTTTACAATTCTTCAAGATCTTGATTGTTGATCAGTACTAGACAGTCATTTTCAAGTCTTGCCATAGATTTCCAAGTCAATTCAGTAAAAACTGTAACTAGGCCACTCAGGAACATTCAATGTCGTCTTGGTAAGCAACTCCAGTGTAGATGTATTTATTATTATTTTGTTTAACCTTTATTTAACTAGGCAAGTCAGATAAGAACAAATTCTTATTTACAATGATGACCTAGGAACAGTGGGTTACAGTGCCTTGCGAAAGTATTCGGCCCCCTTGAACTTTGCGACCTTTTGCCACATTTCAGGCTTCAAACATAAAGATATAAAACTGTATTTTTTTGTGAAGAATCAACAACAAGTGGGACACAATCATGAAGTGGAACGACATTTGTTGGATATTTCAAACTTTTTTAACAAATCAAAAACTGAAAAATTGGGCGTGCAAAATTATTCAGCCCCCTTAAGTTAATACTTTGTAGCGCCACCTTTTGCTGCGATTACAGCTGTAAGTCGCTTGGGGTATGTCTCTATCAGTTTTGCACATCGAGAGACTGAATTTTTTTCAGTGCCTGAAATGTGGCAAAAGGTCGCAAAGTTCAAGGGGGCCGAATACTTTCGCATGGCACTGTAACTGCCTTGTTAAGGGGCAGAACGACATATTTTTACCTTGTCGGCTCGGGGACTCAATCTAGCAACCTTTCGGTTACTGGTCCAATGCTCTAACCACTAGGCTACCTACCGCCACAGATTTGGCCTTGTGTTTTAGGTTATTGTCCTTCTGAAAGGTGAATTCGTCCTGCTGAAAGGTGAAAGCAGACTGAACCAGGTTGAAGGATTTTACCTATGCTTATAGCTGTATTCCTTTTCTTTTTATCACAAAAAACTCCCTAGTCCTTGCAGATGACAAGCATATCCATAACATGATGTAGCCACAACCATGCTTGAAAATATGAAGAGTGGTACTCAGTGATGTGTTGTGTTGGATATGCCCCAAGCATATTTGTATTCAGGACAAAAAAGATAATTTCTTCCCCAATTCTTTTGCAGTATTACTTTAGTGCCTTGTTGCAAACAGGATGCATGTTTTGGAATACTGTGCTTGAAATTCACGATTGAGGGACCGTACAGATAATTGTATGTGTGTTTTGTATGCAGAGATGGAGTAGTCAATCGAAAATCATGTTAACCACTATTCTTAACACACAACTTCCATGCAATTTATTACGCAATTTGTTCAGCAGTTTTACTCCTGAACTTATTTAGTCTTTCCATAACAAAGGGGTTGAATACTTATTGATTGAAAACATTTCTGCTTTAAATAAAAATATTAAAAAAGACAAACAAAATTCCACTTTGACAGTATTGTGTATTGATCAGTGACACAAAATCTCATTTAAATCCATTTTAAATTCAGGCTGTAACACAACAAAATGTAGAAAAAGTAAAGGGGTGAGAATACTTTCTGAAGGCACTGTACAGTTGAAGTCTGAAGTTTACATACACTTAGGTTGGAGTCATTAAAACTCATTTTTCAACCACTCCACAACTTTCTTGTTAACAAACTATAGTTTTGGCAAGTGGGTTAGGACATCTACTTTGTGCATGACACAAGTAATTTTTCCAACAATTGTTTACAGTCAATTGGAGGTGTACCTGTAGATGTATTTCAAGGCCTACCTTCAAACTCAGTGCCTCTTGCTTGACATCATGGGAAAATCAAAGAAATCAGCCAAGACCTCAGAAAAAAAATTGTAGACCTCTGCAAGTCTGGTTCATCCTTGGGAGCAATTTCCAAATGACTGAAGGTACCACGCTCATCTGTACAAACAATAGTATGCAAGTATAACACCATGGGACCACACAGCCCTCATACCGCTCAGGAAGGAGACGTGTTCTGTCTCCTAGAGATGAACCTACTCTTAAAATAAAGTGGTGATCCTAACTGACCTAAGACAGGGAATTTTGATGAGGATTAAATGTCAAGAATTGTGAAAAACTGAGTTTAAATGTACTTGGATAAGGTGTATGTAAACTTCCGACTTCAACTGTATGTACAGTGTAGATATACAGTGCATTCAGAAAGTATTCAGACCCCTTGACTTTTTCCACATTTTGTTACATTACAGCCTTATTCTAAAATGGATTAAATATTTTTTCCCCTTCATCAATCTTCACATAATACCCCATAATGACAAAGCAAAACAGGTTTTTAGAAATTGTAGCAAATTTATTACAAATAAAAAACATAGAAATATCACATTTACATAAGTATTCAGACCCTTTACTCAGTGCGTTGTTGAAGCACATTTGGCAGCGATTACTGCCTCTTCTTGGGTATGATGCTACAAGCTTGGCACACCTGTATTTGGGGAGTTTCTCTCATTCTTCTCTGCAGATCCCCTCAAGCTCTGTCAGCTTGGATGGGGACAGTGTCACCAGAAAATCACCACCACACCATCAAACCTCCTACTCCATGCTTCACGGTGGGAACCACATATGCGGAGATCATCCACCATCTGCTCTACTTCTCACAAAAACAAGGCAGTTGGATCTAAAAACGTCAAATTTGGACTTATCAGACCAAAGGACAGGTTTCCACCGCTCTAATGTCCATTGCTCATGTTTCGTGGCCCAAGAAAGTATCTTCTTCTTATTGTTGTTCTTTAGTAGTGGTTTCATTGCAGCAAATCGACCATGAAGGCCTGATTCACATAGCTTCTGGCTGACTGACGGCTCTGGCAGCTCCTGGCTAACTGGCGGCTTTGGCCGATCCTGGCTGACTGGCGGCTCTGGAGGATCCTGGCTGACTGGCGGCTCCTTGCAGAGTGGCGGCTCTGGCGGCTCCTTGCAGAGTGGCGGCTCTGGCGGCTCCTTGCAGAGTGGCGGCTCTGGCGGCTCCTTGCAGAGTGGTGGCTCTGGCGGCTCCTTGCAGGCGGGAGACTCTGGCAGCTCTGGACAGGCGGGAGACTCTGGCAGCTCTGGACAGGCGGGAGACTCTGGCAGCTCTGGACAGGCGGGAGACTCTGGCAGCTCTGGACAGGCGGGAGACTCTGGCAGCTCTGGACAGGCGGGAGACTCTGGCAGCTCTGGACAGGCGGGAGACTCTGGCAGCTCTGGACAGGCGGGAGACTCTGGCAGCTCTGGACAGGCGGGAGACTCTGGCAGCTCTGGACAGGCGGGAGACTCTGGCAGCTCTGGACAGGCGGGAGACTCTGGCAGCGCTGGATAGGCGGGAGCACCTGTAGGGCTGAGACGGAGAGACAGCCTGGTGCGGGGGGCTGCCAATGGAGGGCTGGTACGTGAAGGTGTCACTGGATAGACCGGACCGTCCAGGCGCACTGGAGCTCTTGAGAGCTCTTCATGGCACCTGGCACGATGCCCACTCTAGCCCGGCCGATACGAGGAGCTGGTATGTACCGCACCGGGCTAAGCACCCGCACTGGGGACACCGTGCGCTCCAGAGCATAACACGGTGCCTGCCCGGTCTCTCTCGCCCTCCGGTAAGCACAGGAAGTTGGCGAAGGTCTGCTACCTGGCTTCGCCACACTTCCCGTGTGCCTCCCCCAATACATTTTTGGGGCTGACTCTCAGGCTTCCATCCGCGCCGCCGTGCTGCCTCCTCATACCAGCGCCTCTCCGCCTTCGCTGCCTCCAGCTCTTCTTTGGGGCGGCGATATTCTCCTGGCTGTGCCCAGGGTCCTTTACCGTCCAACTCGTCCTCCCATGTCCATTCCTCCTTGCGCTGCTCCTGCTGCCGCTGCCTGTCACCATGCTGCTCGGTCCTGTTGTGGTGGGTGGTTCTGCAACGGTTTTCTTCCGTTGAAGGAGAGGAGGACCAAAATGCAGCGTAGTTCGTGTTCAACATGTTTAATAAAAGACGACAACGTGAACACTACACAAATACAAAATAACAAACGTGGCAAAACCCGAAACAGTCCTATCTGGTGCAGAGAACACAAAGACAGGAAACAATCACCCACAAACCCCAACACAAAACAAGCTACTTAAATATGGTTCCCAATCAGAGACAATGATTAACACCTTCCTCTGATTGAGAATCATATCAGGCCATACATAGAAACAGACAAACTAGACACACAACATAGAATGCCCTCCCAGCTCACGTCCTGACCAACACTAAAACAAGGAAAACACAAAAGAACTATGGTCAGAACGTGACATATGTGTTATTTCATAGTGTTGATGTCTTCACTATTATACAACAATGTAGAAAATAGTAAAAATAAAGAAAAACCCTTGAATGAGTAAGGGTGTCCAAACTTTTGACTGGTACTGTATATATATATATATATATATATATATATATATATATATATATATATATATATATATATATATATATATATATATATATATATATATATCATGGTGTATAGACAGTATGGGCAGTATATGAATAGAAAAGGTGTGCACAGCAGTATTATAGGATGAGCCACCACTAGAATACACTAGAATACAGTACATACATATGAATATGGGTAAGACATATGGGTAAGACAGTATGTAAACATGATTAAAGTGACCAGTGTTCAATGACTATGTACACAGGGCAGCAGTCTCTAAGGTACAGGTTAGAGTACTGGGTGGTAGCTAGCTAGTAACAGTGACTAAGGTTCAGGGCAGGGTACTGGGCAGAGGCTGGCTAGTGGTGACTATTTAAAAGACTAATGGCCTAGAGATAGTAGCTGTTTTTCAGTCTATCAGTCCCAGCTTTGATGCACTTGTACTGTTTCCGCCTTCTGGATGGTAGCGGGTTGAACAGGCTGTGGTTCAGGTGGCTGAGGTCCTTGATGTTCTTCTTGGCCTTCCTGTGAAACCAGGTGTTATAGATTTCCTGGAGGGAAGGCAGTGTGCAGGAGGGGGATAAGCATGCACCCCTGTGGGGCCCCTATGTTGTGGATCAACGTGGCGGAGGTGTTGTTGTCTACCTTCAACACCTGGGCTGGCCTATCAGGATGTCCAGGGACCAGTTGCACATGGCGGGGTCCAGACCCAAGGCCCCGAGCTTAGTGATGAGCTTGGATGGCTCTATGGTGTTGAAGGCTGAGCTATAGTCAATGAACAGCATTCTTACATAGGTATTCCTCTTGTCCAGGTGGAATATGGCAGTGTGCATTGCGATGGCAATAGCGTTATCCATGGATCTGTTGGGCCAATGTCATTAGACCACTCCATTATACTATTTAGACATGGACATGAATATGAAACAAACAGTCCATAAAATATCTCACACAAGCACCTGGTTGGTCTGATTAACATTCAAAACTAAAAATTCTCATTTGTTCATACAAATGATTTTAGGTGCAGGATGGAAAGATGGAGAGAACAGAGAAACAGGAAGGGTTTCTTGGGAAAAAAAAGTTGGATTTCAGTTTTTCTTCCCCAATTTCAATTTCAAGGTCCACTTAATTCTTTATCAACTAATTAGCGAGATGCTGGGTGGCCGGCGGCCCTCGAAGTTGTGCATATGGCCGAGGAGCGGGGAGGCACTGGAGTCGGAAATGAAGAAGGCACTGGGTGTGTGGAGCGGGGGGGGGCTAGTGTCGATTAAAACACAGAGGGTTTATCCTTGTGCCAGCCCAGTGTGGGGTGATTGACTGACAGTGCATGGGAGCCAGGCCACGGTGACTTCCCTAAGCCTGGTGCTCTCTATTTTTTCCTTTCTGCAGAGCCGGAGCCCTGCTCTCTGCAGAGCTCAAAGGTAAAAGGCAGGCTGGGCCTCTGGCTCTGTATTCCCCTGACTGACTGGACCAGTGAAGAGGGAGAGGGGCCTGTGCTGGGCAGCGTGCTCAGCAGGAGCACACCATCCAATTTACCGGCCTGTCCCACACGGCCCCAGGGGCCAGCCCCCGGCAAACTGCCATGATGGTCAGCACCTCATAAATTATGCAGAGGCAATAAACACACTGAGAAAACACTCTCCTCTAACACTCTCTCCCGCTCTCTCCCTCCCACCCTCTTTCCCCCTCTTTATCTACCTCCATCACTCCTTTCTTTCCCCCTGTGTTAATTCATTCACAGTGCACAGAGTCAAGTCAACAGCCAAATATCGACTACATAGCCTGTCAGCTGGAAACAAAAACAAAGTTAATGTTCATCATTACCTACAACAATGCATGTTCTACAAATGATGCATGCTAACTGTAACTATCTATTAGGGCTGGGAATTGCCAGGGACCCCATGATACTATACTATCACGATACTATACTATCACGATACTTGTATTGATGTACATGTATTGCGATTTGCTACTGCAATTTTATTGTGATTTGATGTTCCAAACATATTGCTCACTATGTGTTTGCTGCAGAGAGACAAGAAGGAGCCATAATAGAAATGAGTTTTGATCAGTCATGGAAATAAAAGTGCTTAAAACATGTTGGCTCACTATTTAAAAGAAAATGGAACTGAGTTTTTGCGCAGGTACTTCCGACTAACGCTAGCCATTACTTGAAGTCTCAATAAAATGTTGTCCAAAATAATATTGTGCTAAGTAACGGTATTGACTTTTCCCCCCAACACTAATAAAGGGACCTGTATTACTGTCTGAACTACTTCCATGTGTTTAAGCCTTCAGACTGTGACAAGAGTAATGTTACCCAAGACGCATTAGTCCCTGCAGTCTCTGTGCAGGGATCATTCAAATAATGGGGAGATACATTTTTTCCACTGTTGTTGTGATCCATAAAAAACACCCTCAGCCTTTTTTTCTTTCTTTCTTTTCTTCCCCTCTTCCATCCCTTTTCCCTGCTTGCCTGTGCAGCTCTGATTGTCCAGATAGAAGAGGACTGGAATGACTTGCCCTTGCTTATGAAGCAAATGGAACATGCTAATAGAAGTCATCGTATTACCCGATGCAAAAGTGCCATAGCTCATTACTTTAAGATAAAAGGATATCATTGTAGACGGCGAGCAGAATTGACTTTCTAGCGGCGTGACTTGATGATGATTTAATCAACTGCTCTCTTTCGCTTCTCATCCCCGTGCCTGTCGCTTCTGCAGGTGCCACTACACGAGACACTCACACTGCTAGTGGGGGAAGAGAAAATACAAATCAATTGCTGTCATTACTTTTTCCCCCCCGAGGATAGAGGAATGCAAATGTCTCTGCACTACAAAGGGAGTGGGAGAAGAAAACATGAAAAAACTCAATAAAAAGGAAATACCTTTATAATGAGCAAAGCAAGAAAGCCAGAGATCAAGACTGACAGGCAAGGGCAGGCAATTTGTTCGTCCTTTAAGCACAAGACGCCACGCTCCCTCACACTCACTGCACTACACAGGGAAAAGCAACCAAAAATAATAACGCTAAAAAGAGACAAACACTTCTAACATAAAAACAAGTCGGTGTCGTCAGTCACTGATTAGTGATCATGGTGCGTTCAAATGCAGTTACGCAGTGTGGCTCGGAGAGAGGAACACCATCATTGGCAAATCTACTGTGTTCTTTTCCATTTACTGAGTCCCATGTTGAAAAACAGAGGCACTGCAGGGAGCCTAGGCTAGATAATATCACTGTGAGCCAAAGATTATGTGGATGACATATCTCAACTACAGTACCGTTATGGTTGCACATTTGGAGGTTGGATGGATTTGATAAGGTTTTAAATCAGAAATGGAAATGAATAGTTATAGTATGCCACTGTAAATAGGAGAACAAACTGCAAAAACTATTTTGAAAAGGAAACTGGAAAAACTAGGACATCAATATGTAAAACACACAGACATGTAAAAAATATGTACCTACAGTACAACAATGGGGCCATTTAGAACCCAGAGCTTAGCTCTCAGACAGGCTGAGGCAGCTTGAGGAAGTCTGCGTAATTGAATGCAGTCATGTACAATAAGGAAACCATTACTCCTCTGAGGAAGACGGGGGGAGAAGGAGGGCAGCAGCCATAGAAAGTGATACTCTAGCCAGGCCCAGTGGTATTTACACAGCCCCAACATTATACTGTACAACGCAGACCCCAGACCTCAGTGTTTAGGTTAAGTAACAGAGGAATGTCAAACATTACCCTCAGCACTAAGACCTGTTGATGTTGGCCTGTATCCGGAGCACTTCTGATTGCCCCGACCGCCCCGCCACGACCCCAACCCTCTATCCCTCCTTTTGGCTGAGTGCACTTACAAATTTCTCTATAATGTGTCCAAGCATCAAGGCTTTTGTTTGTATCAGACTCAGAGTAGGAGAAAACTATTCTGTGTCCGTAAGCCTCTCCAGACTCCAGCTGAGATAATATTAACCCAATAGACAGAGGAGACAGGGAACAGACAGGGAACACGAGGAGAGATGTCTTCAATGGTAAATGATTCAGCTAGCTCCGTCCTGCTATCCACTCATAAGCAACAGCAGGGTCTTTCTGTGTCTGGCTCTGCCAAACTCCCCAACATAAACAACTATTGTCATAAGGAGTCTTGCCCACCACATCAAACAGAGATGCGTGAGAGAGATGCACGCCATGTTCTGTACTGTAGCTACTTAGAAACATAACATTTAGGCATATAATCTGGAATCATGGAATATGTGGTTCCAAATGCACTACATTTCTCAAATGTATACAGATTCTGTGTCAATCAAAGAAATATAAACAACCATTCAGAGAGACATGTCACAATTGTCTGACCTAATATTCACTCAAATGTCAACTTCTTCAATATGGCTGGATGGATGCATCATTGAGCCATGCCATCCCCATGTCTGGTACTATCACGAGGTGCTGCTGGTCACTGTTCATGACCCTAGAATTAATGACAGTACCATTGATATCTGCTTCCTTTAAGGGTCTAGTGGAGCTAAGGACTGGGGATAGTTATCTGCCTGGGACACATTTCCTGCAGGATCACTGAAGGGGTTAAAGCTGAGGGACTCTCTGGTTAAATAAAGGATAAATAGAAACTGTCTGCCCGTCGACCCGCCTGTCTGTCTGTCTGCCCACCTGCCTGCCTGTCTGCCAGCTTGGAAGCTAGTGGGATAGCAGCATGAATAATGGCAGCTATTGCCAGGGTCAGCTCAGACGGTGCCAATTTGATATGCCGCCGTCAAGGGCTCCTCTTCTTTTTTTTCTCCCTCCCAGAGTAAAGCTGCACGTCCTGATGGTTTTCTGATGCAAACAGTCGCATGGCAAAATGTTTTTTTCCTCTCCCGCTGCCTGCTCTTCCATCTGCTGCTGGGGCCCGGGCGCCGCCAACCACCTGCCTGTCACAGTGTACATGGAAATTAGCTGGGGAGGAGGCGCTCGCTGGTGCTAATTACATTTTAATCATTAGAAATGTGTTGGCAAATCAAGGCTTGATTGCCATCTTGGAGCCCCGCGCTCCTCCCTGCAGAGCAGAGCGGAAGGGAGGCCTGCCTGCCATGGAGGTGGCTGAGCCCGGGCTTGCCGAGCCTGTGCCTCTCATCCGAGCTCCTCCCTCCTCAAACTCCCTCCCACAATATGGTGATGTGCTGGGCCTGGACTCTGGCGTGTTATTCACAGGTAACATAGGGGCCGTGATTGTGATGAGGCAGGCGGGGACCTGTGCCATGCTCATTCTCACATCCCCATGCAAGGCCTGCCAGCCAGTTCCTGTCCTAGTACCACCACTGTGAGCTGGGGAACAGTAAATAGCAACTCCACCCTGGTAGTAAGGGGAGACTGATGAGCTCAGGGTTTACAACACATGAAGCACCGGTAGGACTGAGGACCGGAGCAGACTGGGCCAACAGGACAGACTTACAAATTAGTTTGAGAGAGTGGATTGCTAAATGGAATGTCTGATTATTATGATAATACTTTCACCTCCGACAGAGAGAAAGCGAGAGAAAATAAGAGAGAGAGAAAAGAATGAAGAGAGATTTTCTCATTGTTGGCAAAAGGACACTGGGCCATCCATCTTGGAGACAGAAAGCAGAGATACTGTCCAGTCAGACAGGCTGCTCCAGACAGACACACCAAAGGCCTGTTGAAATCAAACATCCACTTCCTCCAGGTACCCTGGCCATTAGGCTACCATAGATCTCAATGACAAAGCCCAACTGTAACTCCAACCTGTAACTATATATTAGGGGTGAACTGAACGGTACGATATTCCGGTATACATTCTTCAGGTTAAAACCTCTGTATCTAAATCAGGTTAATTGGTTTAAAATTCCTACATTAACGGCAAAATTATGACCAGCCACACTAGCGAATCACACAAACATGTTCAATGGATCATGGTGGAATGCAGTTTAAATAAATCCAGACCTCAGATCATTTTACCTCTGTTCCTAACCCAGAAAACACTTGGAAAAACATATCATTTTTTCCTGCCAAATATTCTTAAAAAGACTGTTTTACAAAAACACTGGGTTCCCAAATAGAAGGAAATTCAACATGACATGTCTGACTAGGGTGAGTCATTAAAATAAAACCAAGGTCTGTAGCGATGACATCTAACATCTCATTTCCTTAGTATCTGCTTGATGTCTAGCTGTCATATAAAGTATGGAGAAGGAAGAGGAAAAAAGGACAAACCATCCTACTAGCTGGAGGGCTTCAGTTCAGACAGTCTGTAGCACAGCCATAGTGACATGAGGCTAACGTCTCCTAGTCTGACGACTCACTATTCTTCCGCTGCTCTGTTGTTCACTACATACTTTAGTCTGAGACCGCCATCATTGAAGTAGTTTGTGGTGACGCGAGGCGTACGGTAGTACAAAACAAAGTCATTAGCGATTGGATCGTCTAACCAATCAAAACCAATGACGGTTTACCCACATGTGTTCTGGCTCTGGCCCAACCCATCGGTTTCTGGACCAATCAGATGGGCCCGAATGTGTTCGGCTTTGGTGAAGGGTCAGGTAGATACTCAGATCCAGACTCATTGTGGAGAAGAAATTAAAGTCCGTGGGCATGGCATAGAATTTGGCTGAAGCAAGGAGTCTAGGTAGCTAGGCAAAACGTCTCCTCTGCTGGCCAAGTGTGTCCCTCCCTTCAGATCAGAGAGAGAGAAAGGAGAGGGAGGAGCGGTCTGCTGTCTGGCCCAACATTACCACGCATGATCCGCTCACCCGTCCACCCCTATCCAATTGCAGCAGGCCAACATCTGAAGGCATTTCTTTTCAAATGTAAAACTTTATCCAGACGACATTCATTGAGACCGCAAACTAAACGCAGGGTTCCAGTCATTGGAATAGAGGAGGAGAGATGGAGGGAAAATAATAATAGCTTTATAGTTTATGACCTCTGTTTTCAATATCCGAGAGTGCAACATAAGACCCGTTCTTTTAAAGTTTCATTCCTCTGGAATCTGCCCAGATTTATTGAAAAAAGATTTGAGAGAGAACTTTCTTGGAAGAGGTTATTTTTTATGATTATTTCCATATTGTTAAATCTCTTATGGTTTACAATAGAACAACACCAATAATGGAAATTAGAGAGCGGGCTCTGTGCATGTGTAAAGGGATTCCATTTGAAGGTGTTAGCTCACAAGTGGAAAAGAGGAATGCTTGAAAGGCAGACAACCTCTTCACAAGGGGGAAAATCACACACACCATACACAGACAGATACACTTACATATTTTGCCTGGGGTAAAAAGATGGGCTGAGGGGGTAGGGAATGTGTAGATGTGTGTGTGAGTGTCTTTGTGTCTGTGTGTCTGTGCCTGCATGTGTGTGTGTGTCTGTGTGTGCATGTGTGTTGGTGTCTGTGTGCGTGTCGGGAGTTGGGAGGAGGGGGTGTCTACCTTTAAAATAACTTGTCAGTTAAGCTGCTCTCCTCAACAGATGTGCCAACAGTGCCCTGGAGTGGTGCTTGGCACAGACAGATGGTGCCGCAGGGCACAGCACTCAGCTGATCTACAGGGGTGGCATCGCGCCCGCCCGCCCTGCCAGGGCTTCTCTATAAGAAGGTAACAAATCCATGGGTAGAATGGTGAGATGAGGAGGGGGCGCCTCAAGGAGGGAAGCATTTACTGAAGGTTAGCGGATGGAGACACACTCAGACACACACACACACACACACACACACACACACACACACACACACACACACACACACACACACACACACACACACACACACACACACACACACACACACACACACACACACACACACACACACACACACACACACACACACACACACACACACACACACACCATCACCCTTGAACCTCGTTTTCCTGTGAAGTCGACCGTAACATAGTCGGGTGGTTGGGGTGCCAAGCAGATGCTGGCTTAATCAAGGATTAATGGAAGGATTTTGAGACAATTACATACATCAGATGCATTGTTTGCTCCATTATGGCACGTCCCCTGAGACAGGTCCACTTAGTGTGCATTTTAATTAATGCACACGGCATACAATAGCATTGATGTCAGTTGGTGTCTTTATTGCAGTGATCTATTCCAACACACACAGAGAGGTCACTGTCAATGTCAGCCTCATTTGCTGTATGTGTTCAGGGTAATGTATAAAGTCTTCAATGTATAGAATAGAAAACATCTGGATACATCAGACTACAAGGGGAACTTGAAGGACATCCAAATGAAAAAGGGACGTATTAGTAAAAAATATATATGTACAATTCAGTTAACATAACTGAAGTCGGTAAAATTATTTGTATCCCATGAATAGTTTTTCAAAAATTGTGAGCTCAATGCGCACCTTACACAGTTTCTCTAGCGATGAATCAGATCAAGCCCCAACGGTGCAATGTAGTAGGGAGTTATAGTTTCCAACAGGGAAGTATTTAACTAATATGACCATAATCGATTGTGCGACCTACTTGTCCGATCCATGTGTTTCTTTTACGCCTGCTACATTAGGTTAGTGTGGGGCTGACACGGTGAGAAAAGACAGAAGAATGCGCAAATCTGAGGGATAGAGAGCAGTTGCTTTGCAAGGTACCTCTACCTGAAAATACATGATCTAAGTGATTGACAGTTGATATTCAGCAATCATAAAAGTACGCCTTATTTACTTTGAAGAACTAGTAAAATTGTGATTTTGTCAGACAGCAGAGGTAGCAGTTTCGTATAGATGAAGACTTCCCCTCCCCCATCCATGGCTGAGGTATACTCCCACCCTGCCCCATCCATAGCTGAGGTATACTCCCACCCTGCCCCATCCATAGCTGAGGTATACTCCCACCCTCCCATCCAAAGCTGAGGTACACTCCCAGCCCTCCCCTCCCCCACCCGTAGCTGAGGTATACTCTCATCCCCCACCCGTAGCTGAGGTATACTCCCACCCCCCATCCATAGCTGAGGTATACTCTCATCCCCCACCCGTAGCTGAGGTATACTCTCATCCCCCACCCGTAGCTGAGGTATACTCCCACCCCCATCCATAGCTGAGGTATACTCTCATCCCCCACCCGTAGCTGAGGTATACCATCCCCCACCCGTAGCTGAGGTATACTCCCACCCCCATCCATACCTGAGGTATACTCTCATCCCCCATCCATAGCTGAGGTATACTCTCATCCCCCACCCGTAGCTGAGGTATACTCTCATCCCCCATCCATAGCTGAGGTATACTCTCATCCCCCATCCATAGCCGAGGTATACTCCCACCCTCCCATCCAAAGCTGAGGTACACCCCAGCCCTCCCCTCCCCCACCCGTAGCTGAGGTATACTCTCCCCCCATCCATAGCTGAGGTATACTCTCATCCCCCACCCGTAGCTGAGGTATACTCATCCCCCATCCATAGCTGAGGTATACTCCATCCCCCATCCATAGCCGAGGTATACTCCCATCCAAAGCTGAGGTACACTCCCAGCCCTCCTCCCCCACCCGTAGCTGAGGTATACTCCATCCCCCATCCATAGCTGAGGTATACTCTCATCCCCACCCGTAGCTGAGGTATACTCTCATCCCCCATCCATAGCTGAGGTATACTCTCATCCCCCATCCATAGCTGAGGTATACTCCATCCCCCATCCATAGCTGAGGTATACTCATCCCCCACCCGTAGCTGAGGTATACTCTCATCCCCCATCCATAGCTGAGGTATACTCTCATCCCCCATCCATAGCTGAGGTATACTCTCATCCCCCATCCATAGCTGAGGTATACTCTCATCCCCCATCCATAGCCGAGGTATACTCCCACCCCCATCCATAGCTGAGGTATACTCCCACCCCCATCCATAGCCGAGGTATACTCTCATCCCCCATCCATAGCCGAGGTATACTCCCCCCCATCCATAGCTGAGGTATACTCCATCCCCCATCCATAGCTGAGGTATACTCCATCCCCCATCCATAGCCGAGGTATACTCCCACCCCCATCCATAGCTGAGGTATACTCCCACCCCCATCCATAGCCGAGGTATACTCTCATCCCCCATCCATAGCCGAGGTATACCATCCCCCACCCATAGCCGAGGTATACTCCCACCCCCATCCATAGCTGAGGTATACTCCCACCCCCCATCCATAGCCGAGGTATACTCTCATCCCCCATCCATAGCCGAGGTATACTCTCATCCCCCATCCATAGCCGAGGTATACTCCCACCCCCCATCCATAGCTGAGGTATACTCTCATCCCCCATCCATAGCCGAGGTATACTCCCACCCCCATCCATAGCTGAGGTATACTCTCATCCCCCATCCATAGCCGAGGTATACTCCCACCCCCATCCATAGCTGAGGTATACTCCCACCCCCATCCATAGCTGAGGTATACTCCCACCCCCATCCATAGCTGAGGTATACTCTCATCCCCCATCCATAGCTGAGGTATACTCCCACCCCCATCCATAGCTGAGGTATACTCCCACCCCCATCCATACCTGAGGTATACCCCCCCATCCATGGCTGAGGTATACTCCCACCCCCATCCATAGCTGAGGTATACTCCCACCCCCATCCATACCTGAGGTATACTCTCCCACCCCCATCCGTAGCTGAGGTATACTCCCACCCCCATCCATAGCTGAGGTATACTCCCACCCCCATCCATACCTGAGGTATACTCTCATCCCCCATCCATAGCCAGGTATACTCCCACCCCCATCCATAGCTGAGGTATACTCCCACCCCCATCCATAGCTGAGGTATACTCTCCCCCCATCCATAGCTGAGGTATACTCCCACCCCCATCCATGCTGAGGTATACTCCCACCCCCCATCCGTAGCTGAGGTATACTCCCACCCCCATCCATACCTGAGGTATACTCCCCCCCCACCCATGGCGGAGGTATACTCCCACCCCCCATCCATACCTGAGGTATACTCCCACCCCCATCCATAGCTGAGGTATACTCCCACCCCCATCCATAGCTGAGGTATACTCCCATCAACCCCATCCATGGCTGAGGTATACTCCCACCCCCATCCATAGCCGAGGTATACTCCCACCCCCATCCATAGCTGAGGTATACTCCCACCCCCCATCCATAGCTGAGGTATACTCCCACCCCCATCCATAGCTGAGGTATACTCCCATCCCCCATCCATAGCTGAGGTATACTCCCACCCCCCATCCATAGCTGAGGTATACTTTTATCCCCCCATCCATAGCTGAGGTATACTCCCATCCCCCCATCCATAGCTGAGGTATACCCCCACCCCCATCCATAGCTGAGGTACACTCCCACCCCCATCCATAGCTGAGGTATACTCCCACCCCCATCCATAGCTGAGGTATACTCCCATCCCCCATCCATGGCTGAGGTATACTCACACCCCCATCCATAGCCAGGTATACTCCCACCCCCATCCATAGCTGAGGTATACTCCCACCCCCCATCCATAGCTGAGGTATACTCCCACCCCCATCCATAGCTGAGGTATACTCCCACCCCCATCCATAGCTGAGGTATACTCCCATCCCCCCATCCATAGCTGAGGTATACTCCCACCCCCATCCATAGCTGAGGTATACTTTTATCCCCCCATCCATAGCTGAGGTATACTCCCATCCCCCCATCCATAGCTGAGGTATACCCCCACCCCCATCCATAGCTGAGGTATACTCCCACCCCCATCCATAGCTGAGGTATACACCCATCCCCCCATCCATGGCTGAGGTATACTCCCAGCTCCCTCAACCCCCATCCATAGCTGAGGTATACTCCCACCCCCATCCATAGCTCAGGTATACTTCCACCCCCCATCCATAGCTGAGATATATAGCTCCCCTCCCATCCATGGCTGAGGTATACCCCCCCCCCATACATAGCTGAGGTATACTCCCACCCTCCCCCATCCATAGCTGAGGTATACTCCCATCTCCCCATCCGTGGCTGAGGTATACTCCCATCTCCCCACCCGTCGCTGAGATATACTCCCATCCCCCCATCCATGGCTGAGGTATACTCCCACCCCTATCCATAGCTGAGGTATACTCCCACCCCCATCCATAGCTGAGGTATACTCCCATCCCCCATCCATAGCTGAGGTATACTCCCACCCCCCATCCATGGCGGAGGTATACTCCCACCCCCATAGCTGAGGTATACTCTCATCCCCCATCCATAGCCGAGGTATACTCCCATCCCCCATCCATATCTGAGGTATACCCCCACCCCCATCCATAGCTGAGGTATAATCCCATCCCCCATCCATGGCTGAGGTATACTCCCACCCCCATCCATAGCTGAGGTATACTCCCATCCCCCCATCCATGGCTGAGGTATACTCCCACCCTGCCCCATCCATAGCTGAGGTATAGTCCCAGCTCTCCCACCCCCCCATCCATAGCTGAGGTATACTCCCACCCCCATCCATAGCTGAGTTATACTCCCACCCCCATCCATAGCTGAGGTATACTCCCATCCCCCCATCCATAGCTGAGGTATAATCCCAACCCCCCCCCCACCATCCATGGCTGAGGTATACTCCCACCCTCCCCATCTATTGTTAAGGTATACTCCCAGCCCCCACCCCCGCATCCATAGCTGAGGTATACTCCCAGCTCCCCCACCCCCCCATCTATAGCTGAGGTATACTCCCACCCTCCCCCATCTATAGCTGAGGTATACTCCCACCCTCCCCCATCTATAGCTGAGGTATACTCCCACCCTCCCCCATCTATAGCTGAGGTATACTCCCACCCTCCCCCATCTATAGCTGAGGTATACTCCCACCCTCCCCCATCTATAGCTGAGGTATACTCCCACCCTCCCCCATCTATAGCTGAGGTATACTCCCACCCTCCCCCATCTATAGCTGAGTTATACTCCCACCCTCCCCCATCTATAGCTGCGGTATACTCCCACCCTCCCCCATCTATAGCTGAGGTATACTCCCACCCTCCCCAATCCATAGCGGAGGTATACTCCCACCCTCCCCAATCCATAGCGGAGGTATACTCCCAGCTCCCCCACCCCCCCATCTATAGCTGAGGTATACTCCCCCACCCTCCATCTATAGCGGAGGTATACTCCCACCCTCACCCATCTATAGCGGAGGTATACTCCCACCCTCCCCAATCCATAGCGGAGGTATACTCCCAGCTCCCCCACCCCCCATCTATAGCTGAGGTATACTCCCCCACCCCCATCTATAGCGGAGGTATACTCCCACCCTCACCCATCTATAGCGGAGGTATACTCCCACCCTCTGCAATCCATAGCGGAGGTATACTCCCACCCTCCCCAATCCATAGCGGAGGTATACTCCCCCACCCTCCCCAATCCATAGCGGAGGTATACTCCCACCCTCCCCAATCCATAGCGGAGGTGTACTCCCACCCTCCCCCATCTATAGATGAGGTATACTCCCACCCTCCCCAATCCATAGAGGAGGTATACTCCCACCCTCCCCAATACATAGCGGAGGTATACTCCCACCCTCCACAATCCATAGCGGAGGTATACTCCCACCCTCCCCCATCTATAGCTGTGGTATACCCCCACCCTCCCCCATCTATAGCTGAGGTATACTCCCACCCTCCCCCATCTATAGCTGAGGTATACTCCCACCCTCCCCAATCCATAGTGGAGGTATACTCCCACCCTCCCCCATCTATAGCTGAGGTATACTCCCACCCTCCCCCATCTATAGCTGTGGTATACTCCCACCCTCCCCCATCTATAGCTGAGGTATACTCCCACCCTCCCCTATCCATAGCGGAGGTATACTCCCACTCCCCATCTATAGCTGAGGTATACTCCCACCCTCCCCATCTATAGCTGAGGAATACTCCCACCCTCCCCCATCTATAGCTGAGGTATACTCCCACCCTCCCCCATCCATAGCGGAGGTATACTCCCCCATCCATTGCTGAGGTATACTTCCAGCTCCCCCACCCCCCATCTATAGCTGAGGTATACTCCCACCCTCCCCATCTATAGCTGAGGTATACTCCCACCCTCCCCCATCTATAGCTGAGGTATACTCCCACCCTCCCCCATCTATAGCTGAGGTATACTCCCACCCTCCCCATCCATAGCGGAGGTATACTCCCACTCCCCCATCTATAGCTGAGGTATACTCCCACCCTCCCCATCTATAGCTGAGGTATACTCCCACCCTCCCCCATCTATAGCTGAGGTATACTCCCACCCTCCCCCATCTATAGCTGAGGTATACTCCCACCCTCCCCCATCCATAGCGGAGGTATACTTCCAGCTCCCCCACCCCCCATCTATAGCTGAGGTATACTCCCACCCTCCCCCATCTATAGCTGAGGTATACTCCCACCCTCCCCCATCTATAGCGGAGGTATACTCCCACCCCCCCCCATCCATTGCTGAGGTATACTTCCAGCTCCCCCATCCATAGCGGAGGTATACTTCCAGCTCCCCCACCCCCCCATCTATAGCTGAGGTATACTCCCACTCCCCCATCTATAGCTGAGGTATACTCCCACCCTCCCCCATCTATAGCTGAGGTATACTCCCACCCTCCCCCATCTATAGCGGAGGTATACTCCCACCCCCCATCCATTGCTGAGGTATACTTCCAGCTCCCCCACCCCCCATCTATAGCTGAGGTATACTTCCAGCTCCCCCATCTATAGCTGAGGTATACTCCCACCCTCCCCCATCTATAGCTGAGGTATACTCCCACCCTCCCCCATCTATAGCTGAGGTATACTCCCACCCTCCCCATCCATAGCTGAGGTATAGTCCCACCCTCCCCCATCCATAGCGGAGGTATACGCCCACCCTCCCCCATCTATAGCTGAGGTATACTCCCACCCTCCCCCATCTATAGCTGAGGTATACTCCCACCCTCCCCCATCCATAGCGGAGGTATACTCCCACCCCCCCATCCATTGCTGAGGTATAAAAAAATGTAAAAAGGCAGGATTGAGGCAGGCCTTTAATCACTTAGCTCCTCACACCTGATGGCACACTATTCACTTTCACTGTCTCCCGTGACCCTGCGGGTCATTGCTCATCACATAAAGTTTTTACTAGGGAATTTTCCTCATCATTAGACATGGCCTGGAATATGAACCATTAATATTCATAGTGCCAACTCAAAATGAGGTCTGTGGATTTCCATCATGATTGCAGCCGCAGAGCCGCTATCTCATGCAGCTGCCACGGTTAACAATCAGGAGTCCGGAGTGTGTGTGTGTGTGTGTGTGTGTGTGTGTGTGTGTGTGTGTGTGTGTGTGTGTGTGTGTGTGTGTGTGTGTGTGTGTGTGTGTGTGTGTGTGTGTGTGTGTGTGTGTGTGTGTGTGTGCGTGCGTGCGTGCGTGCGTGTGTGTGTGTGTGTGTGCGCGCGTGTGTGTTTGTGTACAGTCTCCAGGTATCATTATGGGCTCCATAAAGCTCCTCTCTCAATCTGGCTCAGCTCTGTTAAAAAGAAGGAAGGAGGGAGGAGAAGGAGAAGGAGGAGGCTCAGAAACTGAGAGGAGCGCCAGCCAGATGACACCAGTCTGAGATGCTCTCCTCTTCTGCCAACAATCTGCCTCCAGTCCCATCCATAAAGAGGAGAGGAGCAGAGGAGCACTAGCTAGCTGTCAATGCTAACAGCCCCATAGACAGTCTCTGCCAAGGACACAGCTGAGACACACAATAGGCTAGAACAAATACAGCTGATGATTTTTTTTCGCTGGGAAACTGCAGGTAGCAGAGCTCCTTTGGGGAGGTTTGAAGGGTTTTTGAAATAACTGGGATATTGGAACATTTTGAAGAATCGGAGCACAGATGAGCCAATGTGCATGCAGAGTGTTGGCTACTTCTAATATTACAAACTCAACCTCAATTGTACTTTGGATTCACAGCCTACAGCATATAAATTATTCAGCATTGCCAACAACATTAGATCTACCACATTTTCACGTTCTAGCCTTTATTTCCTTTGTTTTGTCTTTATTCAGTATGGTCTGGGCGTGAGTTGGGGTGGGCAGTCGATGTGTATTGTTCTATGTTGGGGTTTTGAGTTCAGCCCAGTATGGTTCTCAATCAGAGGCAGGTGTCGATATGTCTGGCAGACATATCAGTGTGGATGACGGATCACAACCTCAAGCTGAACCTCGGCAAGACGGAGCTGCTCTTCCTCCCGGGGAAGGACTCCATGATCTCGCCATCACGGTTGACAACTCCATCGTGTCCTCCTCCCAAAGCGCTAAGAACCTTGGCGTGATCCTGGACAACACCCTGTCGTTCTCAACCAACATCAAGGCGGTGGCCCGTTCCTGTAGGTTCATGCTCTACAACATCCGCAGAGTACGACCCTGCCTCACACAGGAAGCGGCGCAGGTCCTAATCCAGGCACTTGTCATCTCCCGTCTGGATTACTGCAACTCGCTGTTGGCTGGGCTCCCTGCCTGTGCCATTAAACCCCTTCAACTCATCCAGAACGCCGCAGCCCGTCTGGTGTTCAACCTTCCCAAGTTCTCTCACGTCACCCCGCTCCTCCGTTCTCTCCACTGGCTTCCAGTTGAAGCTTGCATCCGCTACAAGACCATGGTGCTTGCCTACGGAGCTGTGAGGGGAACGGCACCTCAGTACCTCCAGGCTCTGATCAGGCCCTACACCCAAACAAGGGCACTGCGTTCATCCACCTCTGGCCTGCTCGCCTCCCTACCACTGAGGAAGTACAGCTCCCGCTCAGCCCAGTCAAAACTGTTCGCTGCTCTGGCCCCCCAATAGTGGAACAAACTCCCTCACGACGCCAGGACAGCGGAGTCAATCACCACCTTCCGGAGACACCTGAAACCCCACCTCTTTAAGGAATACCTAGGATAGGATAAGTAATCCCTCTCCCCCCCCTTTAAGATTTAGATGCACTATTGTAAAGTGACTGTTCCACTGGATGTCATAAGGTGAATGCACCAATTTGTAAGTTGCTCTGGATAAGAGCGTCTGCTAAATGACTTAAATGTAAATGTAAATGTCTCTGATTGAGAATCATACTTAGGTAGCCTGGGTTTCACTTTTGAGTTGTGGGTGTTTGTTTTCCATGTGTGTGTTTGTTGCCACACGGTACTGTTCCGGTTTCATGGATGTTCACGTTTATTGTTTTATATTTTCATAGTGTTCAGTTTATATCTTAAATTAAACATTATGGACACTTACCACGCTGCACATTGGTCCTCCGATCCTTTTCGCTTCTCCTCCTCCTCAGAAGAGGAGGATTGCCGTTACAGAAACACCCACCACCAAGAAAGGACCAAACAGCGTGGTAACAGGCAGCAGCAGCAGCGGCAGCAGCAAAGTACACAGGACTCCTGGACATGGGAGGAGATTCTGGATGGCAAAGGACCCTGGGCTCAGCCAGGGGAATATCGCCGTCCCAAAGCAGAGCTGGAGGCAGCGAAAGCAGAGAGGCGCCGGTATGAGGAGGCAGCACGGCAGTTACACACATGATATCATATCAGGAATGCCGTTACACATATGATATCATATCCCTAATATCAATATTTTTTTACACTATTATGATGTACAGTGGGGCAAAAAAGTATTTAGTCAGCCACCAATTGTGCAAGTTCTCCCACTTAAAAATATGAGAGAGACCTGTAATTCTCATCATAGGTACACTTCAACTATGACAGACAAAATGAGAAAGAAAATCCAGAAAATCACATTGTAGGATTTTTTATGAATTTATTTGCAAATTATGGTGGAAAATAAGTATTTGGTCACCTGTAACTTCTTCTTTAAGAGGCTTCTCTGTCCTCCACTCGTTACCTGTATTAATGGCACCTGTTTGAACTTGTTATCAGTATAAAACACACCTGTCCACAACCTCAAACAGTCACACTCCAAACTCCACTATGGCCAAGTCCAAAGAACTGTCAAAGGACACCAGAAACAAAATTGTAGACATGCACCAGGCTGGGAAGACTATATCTGCAATAGGTAAGCAGCTTGGTTTGAAGAAATCAACTGTGGGAGCAATTATTAGGAAATGGAAGACATACAAGACCGCTGATAATCTCCCTCGATCTGGGGCTCCATGCAAGATCACACCCCGTGGGGTCAAAATGATCACAAGAATAGTGAGCAAAAATCCCAGAACCACACGGGGGACCTAGTGAATGACCTGCAGAGAGCTGGGACCAAAGTAACAAAGCCTACCATCAGTAACACACTACGCCGCCAGGGACTCAAATCCTGCAGTGCCAGACGTGTCCCCCTGCTTCAGCCAGTACATGAAGTTGGAGAGAGCATTTGGATCATCCAGAAGAAGATTGGGAGAATGTCAGATGGTCAAATGAAACCAAAATATAACTTTTTGGTAAAAACTCAACTCGTCGTGTTTGGAGGACAAAGAATGCTGAGTTGCATCCAAAGAACACCATACCTACTGTGAAGCATGGGGGTGGAAAAATCATGCTTTGGGGCTGTTTTTCTGCAAAGGGACCAGGACGACTGATCCGTGTAAAGGAAAGAATGAATGGATGTATCATAAGATTTTGAGTGAAAACCTCCTTCCATCAGCAAGGGCATTGAAGATGAAACGTGGCTGGGTTTTTCAGCATGACAATGATCCCAAACACACCGCCCGGGCAACGAAGGAGTTGCTTTGTAAGAAGCATTTCAAGGTCCTGGAGTGGCCTAGCCAGTCTCCAGATTTCAACCCCATAGAAAATCTTTGGAGGGAGTTGAAAGTCCGTGTTGCCCAGCAACAGCCCCAAAACATCACTGCTCTAGAGGAGATCTGCATGGAGGAATGGGCCAAAATACCAGCAGCAGTGTGTGAAAACCTTGTGAAGACTTACAGAAAACGTTTGACCTCTGTCATTGCCAACAAAGGGTATATAACAAAGTATTGAGATAAACTTTTTTTATTGACCAAATACTTATTTTCCACCATAATTTGCAAATAAATTCATAAAAAATCCTACAATGTGATTTTCTGGATTTTCTTTTCTCATTTTGTCTGTCATAGTTGAAGTGTACCTATGATGGAAAGTACAGGCCTCGCTCATCTTTTTAAGTGGGAGAACTTGCACAATTGGTGGCTGACTAAATACTTTTTTTTGCCCCACTCTAAGTATATGAACATTCTACATTCCTCAGTAATACTAGAAAGCCGAATGACTGTGAGCTCCTTCTGTGTAGGCTTATCCAAGATGGTCATTCTTTTGCACATGCTCAGACGAGGAGCCTCATCCAACAATCAATCCCAATATTCCCATCTTTCTCATCTTCTACGGCTCTGGCCAATGAGAGTGGGAGTTCAGCCTCCATGCAGTTCGTTGCAACCACACATGATAAGACAGCTCAGAGCAGCAACAATGGTGCTTGGTGCTAGGCTAGCACAGGCCTCTGCTTCTGATAAGACTCCCATTATGGCTCTCTCCTCCGCACACAGCAGCCCAGTTGCCTGGTTGGCTCCATGGCTCCATGCAGGGGGAAGGCTTTCCTATGCCATGGGCGGCAGTGCAGCAGCAATTAGCAGACATCTCCCTGACAGGCCAAGATAAACTTCCGTGGGAAGCACCAAGGGGAACAGAGCAGCCTTCATCCTACTGTGATGACTTGAAACACGCCATTTAGAGTGCTAATATCAAAGAGAGAGTAAGTTTAGGAGAAATCGTGTGAAGAACAGAAGATCCCCTCAAGTAAATAAATAAAGAGGGTATAAATAATGAATCATAATTCCATTGTTTATACTGTTATACTACAGCAAAGAGGTATAGTATAAACTGTAGTACTTTGGTAGTGTGTATTTTGCTGGTTGGTGCAGATGTAGACAATCACATAACAGTAGACTCCAGCAGAGTAGAGGTAAAAATCCAGGACATTTTCAATAGAACTTTCTGTTTTCAAAATAACTTATTTTGAAGGATCCTGCACTGTAAACACACCAAATCAGATGCAGCCATGTAAACTGGCCTTTACAACAATCAGTCTTTCAGTGACAAACATGCCAATTTGTTATTCTCATATTGTGATTAGGTAGCTGTCATGCTGCACATCTGAGTAGCCTTATTATGCAGGATCTAGTCAAATAAAAGCCACAGCCCAGTTCCTCTGTCAGGCTTGTGTCTACGCCACATGCAAACAAGCAAAGATGAATAAACATTAGTTGTTGTCGAGCTGCCGCTGCTGCGCTAGACTTCAAGCCGGCAGGCTTTTCTTTGTACAATAAAAATATTTAATTTGAAAGACTGATGCAAGGCAAAATGAAATTAAAAGGAACTCACGCTAACTGTTAAAACAAATTACTTGCAGCATGCTAAATTACATTTGCTCTTCCATCAGAGAGATCAAACGCGCCCAACTCCAGCTTTCCTTCCTGTGCTAATTATCTACTGCCTTCACCTCCTCCTCATCCCAGGGGTGCTCATAAACACACTTTTTGTGTCTGCTTGTTTGTTTGTTTGGTTTATTTATACATTCCTCCGTCTCCCCGACCATCTCATGCTCTTCTCTCTGGTGGCAGGCGGGCGAACTGGGTGAATTACAGGGCTCTAATGTAATCCCGGGGCGCCAGGGATGGCGTGCGCTCCTGAAAAACGTGCTCAATTAAAGCGGGATGAGCCCAGTGGGATCGTCCCTGGCAGAGGGAGGGATGGAAGGAGGTAGCATAGCACTGGGCTGGTCGGGGTGAGTGACACAGCCCTCAGGATGGGATTAATTAGCATGCTAAGTGGAAGAGCATGGGAGCAGGCGGCTGGAGGGCGGAGAGCGACGGGCCGAGTCCCAACCATCTGACATCCCAACTCCCACATCAACTGCCCCTTCATAGACCAGCAGCCAAGCCAGTCTCTCTGTCCATCAGACATCTCTACCTCTCCCTGGCCTGGACACAATTGTGGAGGGTTGAGGAGAGAGAGAGAGAGAGAGAGAGAGAGAGAGAGAGAGAGAGAGAGAGAGAGAGAGAGAGAGAGGAGTTTGTTTGCTTGACATTGAGATTCAAAAAGATGAGAGAGCATGCTACCTTTTATTAGGTAATGGAGGGAAAACAACTTCCTCAACAACACAGGTCCCACTGCAAAGAGAAATACAATACCAACAGCCTTGTAGAAAAAGCAAGAGGATCAGAGAAAAACAAGAAACGAGAAGAGGAAAAATAGTACGGGTAGTTGGAGAGGACATCCCTAATATAATTTCCATAGTGGGCTGACAGGGCTGGCATTGGCCGATGGCAGTGAATGGCGTGCTAAGAGGCTGGAGCCCTACCATGCTACGCCAAACCCATTTCATCAAGCTGATACTGGACAACAGCTGGAAGCTTTGGTCAATTAGACTTCAAATAGAGGAGAACCCCTGAGGGGATCACAGAGTTGGCCCTAGATAAGACCAATTAGGAGAAGTGGAGTTCATGCTCATAAAGGGTCAGGATTATAATACTCCTAACTATGTTTCTGTTCTTTTCTTCAACTCCCAAACCACATCAACAGTACAGCACCATTAGATCATCATGGCATAATCTTGGGGTTGTGGAACATTTTACGAAATCAACTTTTCTTCCTTCATCTTACAGACGGGTTGGTTGTTTATAGGGCTGACCCTGACCTGAGTCTTCTGTTCTTTCAACCAATTGATTGGTCAAAATGTTAAAACGTGTATTTTTCCATAAAAAGACACATCCTATGTGTGTTAATCAAATCAACTATATGCACTGAGCTTGTCTGATGCTTTAAGCACACTATTTGATTACATTATTAAGACACACAATTGATTTGATTATGCCGGGCCGGGCTCAGACTTGCTCCACTATGTCTAAAAAAATGACAGCGAGTGACTGTGACTAGCACCCGTTGTCTTGCACTCCTCCCTGCTGCAGCGACCACCACATAACATCAACAGTGTTTATCGCTGTGTCCATGTTGCTGAAGCTGCAACATAATTACAGCTATTTCTGACTGAAAAATTCTGTTACCGTTATCCCTCATTTCTTTAGGAAAAACATTCCTTCAACCCTTGCTCTCTTTAAGTGACAAATAGGGCCTGACCTATAGCATATCATAATGACAGCAATAAATTGGTTATAACAAACTCGGAATACCATAACACATGTGACAGCTAAATGGATGCAGAGGATATGACAAATAAACTAGAAAAGGGGGAATGTTTACTGGTTGCTCAGGGGAAGTCTGGAGATCAAGAAAAAGAAGGTAAGGAGCAACCCCTGCGTGCGTATTATGTTTGCCAAACAGATGCGGTTAGATTACAATATCATTTTTTAGACCGTTTGGAATAATGTAGGCTAAACAACAGTAAATACATTATACGTGTTTTATTTAGGGGCGGCAGGTAGCCGAGTGATTAGAACATTGGCCCAGTAACCAAAAGTTTGCTAGATCAAATCCCCGAGCTGACAAGGTAAAACTCTGTGGTTCTGCCCCTGAACAAGACAGTTAACACACTGTTCCTAGGCTGTCACTGTAAATAAGAATGTGTTCTTAACTGACTTGCCTAGTTAAATAAAGGTTCAATTAAAAAATAAATGTAGCCTATTTAGCCTCCTGGCTGACTGGCGGCTCTGGCGGATCCTGGCTGACTGGCGGATCCTGGCGGATCCTGACTGGCGGCTCTGTCGGATCCTGGCTGACTGGCGGCTCTGTCGGATCCTGGCTGACTGGAGACTCTGGCGGCTCATGACAGATGGGAGACTCTGGCGGCTCATGACAGACGGGGGACTCTGGCGGCTCATGACAGACGGGGGACTCTGGCGGCTCATGACAGATGGGAGACTCTGGCGGCTCATGACAGACGGGAGACGCTGGCGGCTCATGACAGACGGGAGACTCTGGCGGCTCATGACAGAAGGGAGACTCTGGCGGCTGATGACAGAAGGGAGACTCTGGCGGCTCCTGACAGACGGGAGACTCTGGCGGCTCATGACAGACGGGAGACTCTGGCGGCTCATGACAGAAGGGAGACTCTGGCGGCTCCTGACAGACGGGAGACTCTGGCGGCTCATGACAGACGGGAGACTCTGGCGGCTCATGACAGAAGGGAGACTCTGGCGGCTCATGACAGAAGGGAGACTCTAGCGGCTCTGGACAGACGGGAGGCTCTAGCGCCTCTGGACAGACGGGAGACTCTAGCAGTTCTGGACAGACGGGCAGCTCAGGCAACGGTGGAGAGGAGAAAGGCTCTTGCAGCGCTGGACAGAGGAGCTCTGGCGCCTCTGGACTGAGGGGCTCTGGCGCCTCTGGACTGAGGAGCGGAAGCTCTGGCAGCGCTGGAGAGGAGGAAGGCTCTGGCAGCGCTGGACAGGCTAGGCGCACTGTAGGCCTGGTGCGTGGTGCCGGCACTGGTGGTACTGGGCCGAGGACATGCACCTCGGGGCGAGTGAGGGGAGCTGCCAACGGAGGGCTGATGCGTGGAGGTGGTACTGGATAGACCAGACAATGCAGGCGCACTGGAGCTCTTGAGTACCGAGCCTGCCCAACCTTACCTGGTTGAATGCTCCCGGTCGCCCTGCCAGTACGTTGAGATGGAATAGACCCCACTGGGCAGTGCAGGCGAACCGGGGACACCATGCCTAAGGCTGGTGCCATGTACGCCGGCCCAAGGAGCTGCACTGGAGACCAGATGCGTAGAGCCGGCTTCATGGCACCTGGCTCGATGCCCACTCTAGCCCGGCCGATACAAGGAGCTGGTATGTACCGCACCGGGCTATGCACCCGAACTGGGGACACCGTGCGCTCCACAGCATAACACGGTGCCTGCCCGGTCTCTCTCGTCCCCCGGTAAGCCCAGGAAGTTGGGGCAGGTCTCCTACCTGGTTTCGCCATACTCCATGGGTGCCTCCCCCCAAGAAATCTTTGGGGCTGACTCTCGGGCTTCCATCCACGCCGCCGTGCTGCCTCCTCATACCAGCGCCTCTCCACCTTCGCTACCTCCAGCTCTTCTTTGGGGCGGCGATGTTCTCCTGGCTGTGCCCAGGGTCCTTTACCGTCGAATTCGTCCCCCCGTCCATTCCTCCTTGCGCTGCTCCTGCTGCCACTTCTCCTGCTGCACCTTGGGACGGATACACTCCCCTGGCTTTCCCCGGGGTCGTCTCCCGTCGAGGATTTCCTCCCATGTCCAAGAGTCTTGTGTCTTCGGCCGCTGTTGCTGTTGCCTGTCACCACGCTGCTTGGTCCTGTTTTGGTGGGTGGTTCTGTAACGGCTTTCTTCCTGGCGGACCAAAACGCAGCGTGGTTATAGTTCATGGTAATTTAATAAGGTAACTCAAACATGAACAGGAATACAAAACAATAAACGTGAAAACCGAAACAGCAGAAAACACTGGTGCAGAAAACACAAAGACAGGAAACAACCACCCACAAAACCCATAATGACCATATACCAACTGTGAAGCACGGGGGTGGCAACATCATGTTGTGTGGGTGCTTTGCTGGTGCTTTGGTGCTTTGCTGAGGGACTGGTGTACTTCACAAAATAGATGGCAATCATGAGGCAGAAAAAATAGGTGGAAATATTGAAGCAACATCTCAAGACATCAGTCAGGAAGTTAAAGCTTGGTCGCAAATGGGTCTTTCAAATGGACAATGACCCCAAGCATACTTCCAAAGTTGTGGCAAAATGGCTTAAGGACAACAAAGTCAAGGTATTGGAGTGGCCAACACAAAACCCTGACCTCAATCCCCTAGATAATTTGTGGGCAGAACTGAAAAAGCGTGTGCGAGCAAGGAGGCCTACAAACCTGACTAAGTTACAGCAGCTCTGTCAGGAGGAATGGGCCACAAATCACCCAACTTATTGTGGGAAGCTTGTGGAAGGCTACCCAAAATGTTTGACCCAAGTTAAACAATTTAAACGCAATGCTACCAAATACTAATTGAGTGTATGTAAACTTCTGACCCACTGGGAATGTGATGAAAGAAATAAAAGCTGAAATAAATAATTATCTCTACTATAATTCCGACATTTCATATTCTTAAAATAAAGTGGTGATCCTAACTGACCTAAGACAGGGAATTTTTACTAGGATTAAATGTCAGGAATTGTCAAAAACTGAGTTTAAATGTATTTGGCTAAGGTCTATGTAAACTTCCGATGTGGTTGATTTATAAAGTCAGGCACATTTAACAGTTAGGCTGTTGATTATAGACCTAATTAGGTTGGTTTCCTCTCTCCTCACTTTTCTTAGACAATTACGCCAAGGGCTGTTTTCTCTTCTCCAACCACCGATGCCTCCACCGCATTGTTCTCAACACCAATATGCTGGTTAACTTTTCTATTATGTACATAGCATCATGCTCTAGGAAAGATGCCAATTCAACAGCTCACTGATGTGTTTCAGATCCGCGGACAGTGACCGTTATACAATGCGGGAGAAAGCAGATTTGTTAAAAAATAACATTATTTGTATTAGTGTTGCACCATTGTTCTTACGTAATATAACCATATACAATTTCAGTAGCACATGTCTTGATGGATTGTGCCACAATAGAATAGTCCACTCAGACAGGCGTGAATCAGACAGGTGTCTTGTACACCACCATTTTTATTAAATGTTTTGCTACTGCTCGACTAAAGAAATCTCGGTTGACCAACAGCCTATCGACCAAACAATTGACCAGTGAACTAAATGGGGTCAGCCCTAGTTGTTTAGCAACACATTTGATGTGTGCGCAACTATGGAGCAAAACAGACGGGGTTGGCTTAGATTCTTGATAACTATACTTAGTCTCCAAATGTTTATTGAAAACATCAATATAATTACACAATGAGTATCTCTTAAATACATCACTACTGTTGTTGTTAGCTAGATAGAGAATTATAGCCATATTAGCATTGACATGAAATCAAAACACCTCAAAACAAGACATGGTATCAAGAAAAATATAAAACTAGTTGAAACAAGCCACCTACGATTCCCCACATGGCAGCTTCTTGTCATTGTAGCTTGCTATCTGACCGTTCAGAATCATAACAAAGCATGGCCTCCGGCCACATCGGTGCACCAGACATTTTTCATGATATTGTCAGCCAAACCCTGTATTATTGCACTCTATTTTCATTGAATTTCATTTTGAGCCCCTAAATATGTTTTCCAGTAGTCCTTCCATCTCTTTTAAACTGGTGCAGGGCCTACAGTGGGAGAGTGCAGCCCCCAAGGCTCTTGTTTTCATATTGATTGTCACAGTTGGGGGTCGACTTCAGTTCTATGAAAGCCTGAGCTACCGAACACACATGACGAAAGGCTAGCCGAGCAAACTGGGGAAAACCTATTCAACAGAACAACATGTAGCTGCTATGGAAATGCAACAAAGTGTACATCTGTAGTAAATAAACCTCGATCCCCTTACCCATTTTTCCCCTACCAACTTAGTCTCAATGTAGGATATCTGAAATGTCTTGTTTGTATAATGTTTTAATGTAATGTTAAAGTCTACATGTATGGCTATATCTATATAATTTGTGCCAAAACTGAGCCTTTTTCTGGCTATTACATATTATTTTCCCTGTCCAGTTGTTATCTGGGGTTAACTGCTTAGCTCCTGTGGTTAATTGCTTCGTTTTGTTAGTCCAACGTCTCTAAACGGCTTTACTGATTTACTATTCCAGCTCCTCTTAAAGCTGTGTCAGGTCACAGAGGACTAGGAACTCTACTAAATTCCCTCCTTTTACAGCGTGTTGTCAGAAACAACAGAGAGAGGGGTAAATCTGTCAGAGCACAGCATCTGGGGGGCAGAAGTGGTCTTTGGAGAGTCAGTAGTCCTGTCAGTAGGAGAGGGTCAGTCAGCACAACAGATCATGTTTCTCCCTCATGTGGCTCTGGTGTTATTCTAGGCCACTGGCTACCGCTTACCCATGTGTGTTTGTTAGTCTGTGTGTGAGAGTGTGTGCTCCAATGAAAAAACTGACCTCCCCCTTAAGCGTCATTGTGGACTTTATAGCCAACTCAGCACACAGATATCTTGCTGCATACTTTATGACAATCTAACCTAGCTCAGTCTTGCCTCTCTTAGAGAAGCAGAGAGAGACAGAGAGAGAGAGAGAGAGAGAGAGAGAGAGAGAGAGAGAGAGAGAGAGAGAGAGAGAGAGAGAGAGAGAGAGAGAGAGAGAGAGAGAGAGAGAGAGAGAGAGAGAGAGAGAGAGAGAGAGAGAGAGAGAGAGAGAGAGAAAGAAAGAGAAACAAGTGTTTGTCAGCCATAATTACCCTCCAATTATAAGGTCAAAACATTAAGGGCCACTTTGTTGTCTGGGCAGCCCTGCTTAGATCAGGTTTTGGTGGAATGTGTTTCGCATTAGGGGCCCCGGCATGATGTACGTTTCCTGTCAGGGCAAAGATAACAGTGGGGGCCAGTGGAGCAGGGTCCCCCCACCTGGTGGGAGCAATGGGGTGCCTCCATCCATCCCTCAGGCACACACATACATGGAAATGCACACACATGCACACACTCAGACACACTCTCTGACCAGAACCACACAGAATACAGAGAGAGAGATGGAGTGGGGAAGTGAGAGAGATGGTGGGAGAGGAAGATTGAATGAGTGAGAGAGAGAGCGAGAGAGTGAGAGAGAGTGAAAGAAAGAAAGAAAGAAAGAAAGAGAAAGAGAGAGTGAAAGAAAGAGAAAGAAAGAGAGAAAGAGAGTGAAAGAAAGAGAAAGAAAGAGAGAAGGTATGAGAAGGTCAGGATGAGGGGAAATTAAACATTCTGTCAGCTGTCAACCATAGCCCATCCTAGAGATCTAACAAATGTGGTCATAACATTAACTTCTTTCCACTCAGACAACTTGTTTATCTCATCAAACCACTTCATCATGTCAAATATGTATGATTTCAACAACTGTGTGTATTTAGTGGGAGTATGTAAGTGTTTGTGTATGTGTGTATATGAAGCTAGTGTGTATGCTAGAGTAATGCCAAAGTAGAAAGTAAAAGCCCTGTCAAAGTCCTGTAGTGTAAAGTTGATTGCTCAGGAGTGGCCCATCCATCACTTTAACACATAGAACAAGGTCAGGGACTGGTGCCCTGAGGCACTACACTACAGCAGACACACATAATATATTAACACCAACTGTTTTCTAGGAAATCTCAATGACTTTGAATATGTTTTGTTCTCCTAATACAAACACTCAAGGGTTGTCATTAACTTTTAAAGTTGAGAAATAGCACACTTATCAAAGATGTTCATGTAGGGGTAAAACAACTAAATCATTTCACGATGCCATCTTTGAGGATGAGTAGTAGAATGGTGGCCCAGTCTCTGCTGGTTATCTGCTTCGGGCCAATGAGAGGAGGGCTACTCCAGGGAGCTATCTGTGGCATCCCATGCCAAGCGTGGCATGTGCACTCGCTCTGTCTCTCCAGGCCCCCTCCAGGGTGTGGAGCCTCAGCCTGCTGGCCTGCTCTGCGGCCACAGCCATCTGCTGTCTTCCATTGGTGAGTTGGCCAGTGAAGCTGCACAAGCAGGCAGGCGGCCGGACCGAGTTAGGCGGGCCTTCCCTGGTTTGGGCCCGGGGCCCGGGGGGGTAGAGGGGAGGGGGGGGGTCCTCTCTGGAGCTTCTGAGACCCACTCCGTAGCACTTTCCTCATGAGCGTCCGGAACCTCCTGAGGGCTCCTGGAACGTCTCGGAGCCATCTGGGGAGAAGTGGAGCGTGGCGGGGAGCAGCTGGACGCTTAGAGCTGCTATTTAAACCCTGGCAGCATAGCTCCATCAGTCAGTCAGCGGACGGGTAACACAGGGAGGGAGCACAGCCCTCCACATCCCATACCGCCGACCCTCAGAAGGCTCCCTGCTCACAAGTTAACATGGCTATACTGAAGTCATTCTACAATCAACAAGGCCACATTATACATCAGTTGTTGTGATACTACACCTTTAGCAAATTACAGGGGCTCCCGGGGCTCAGGTTTATGAGTTATGGATGTGTTCCTATAACGAGGTAGTTTCAACATAAACATAAGCGTTTATGAGCAAACACAGCTTGCAGGAGAAGCTGATTAGCTGTGTAAAGACAGATTTTACTACCTCTGGTGCTGGCCCAGTACACTCCTCCACTCTGTGGTCACACAGACGGGCTGTATATATTATTGTGTTTAAGAGGAGGTTGTGGGTTGTTTCAGAAAGAGGAAATTACTGTGCTATCTGAGATGAGAGATGTGGAGTGTGGCTCATTGAGCAGTGTACTTAAGATGTTATCGCTGTGCAAAGACAAGTGTGAGCAGGGCAGAGGGATAAAGAGGCAGAGGGTGGGGTCACTGGGCTAGAATACAACCCAGGAACCACAGTTGCACTTCTACTGAAGTAAACACTGACAGTCTGGGGTCATTTTCCTTTTTTTGGAAGGCAGACAGTAACTGGTGCTGCTTTCTAAGCAACTGACAAAAACTATCTTCCATGGTATGAATTTGGAAAAGCTATTTGGAAAGCAATGTGTACACATACTGTATCGTTGTCTAATGTGTTGACGAAAACATATTCTTGCAGAGCAAACAAAGACGGTCTGCAAACACGTCAACGCAAAATGATTGGCTCATCTTCTGTTTGTACAGATACAGCGTCACTGCCAAGCCCTGAACACCAATCAAAGACAGATGTAGGAATAAACTAGTACTCCTCCACTACTAATATCTTCAGACAAAATGAACTCTTTCTTCACATTAAATGCACCATGAGGAATTCATTAAAAGTGAATTCATTCATTAAAAGATATAGGATACTGATAAACTTTACTTATCACTCATGTTAACACTCAGTTCTCGCAAAGCAATTTTTTGTGAAAGAGAGCAATACACCACCACCCTCGCCCTCGCCCACTCACAGACCCACACACAGACCCACTCACAGACCCACACACAGACCCACTCACAGACCCACTCACAGACCCACTCACAGACCCACTCACAGACCCACTCACAGACCCACACACAGACCCACACACAGACCCACTCACAGACCCACTCACAGACCCACTCACAGACCCACTCACAGACCCACACACAGACCCACTCACAGACCCACTCACAGACCCACTCACAGACCCACTCACAGACCCACTCACAGACCCACTCACAGACCCACACACAGACCCACTCACAGACCCACACACAGACCCACTCACAGACCCACTCACAGACCCACTCACAGACCCACTCACAGACCCACTCACAGACCCACACACAGACCCACTCACAGACCCACACACAGACCCACTCACAGACCCACACACAGACCCACTCACAGACCCACACACAGACCCACACACAGACCCACTCACAGACCCACACACAGGCAAACGTTCATATACCTCTACGTTTTAACTGGAAATAATGGAAAAGAAGCAGTGTCGTCTTAGCAACTGTCAATTGGCCACTAGAGACCACAGCGAGGGAGGTTTCTCCCAGGCAGCACTCTAAAGTCTGGATTCTACACACGGTATCACAGGAGCTCTCTCCCTCCATCCCGCATACGAAGCAATGGGAAGAAAACCTCCCCCTCGCTGTCAGGAGAACATTAATTAAAGTGTTAAAGATAAAAGAAAGCATTGACTTCCTTTCCTCTCCAACCATCCCCTCTTCACCCCCCAGGCTTCTCCTAGCTCAGAACCGGGAGCTAACTGGAAAGAAAAAGCTCCACTAAGACCAATTAAGGCCGTTCACTAGGAAACTGAAAGCAAGACAAATGGAGGCAGAAGGCCCGATTACAAGAAACCTTTGTACAGATGTAAAGCAATTAGAGTTGTCTGTGGGGGCCAGACAGCGCGGTACCTGTGAGTCATAGATCCTAGAGCCATACCATGCCGTCTCAATTCTTTCTGTTTAGGGTCCCAGCCCAGGCCGAGTCAGGCAGCTCGTGTATTAGTGTCATATATCAGCCGATAGGACTGGGTATTGGTTTCACTTGTCCGGCCGCGGTGGGAAGAGGCAGTGTCTGACAAACAGGACTGCTACTACTACAGCCTCCTCCATTATCCCTATATGGGGTGAACAGAACAGGGCCAGTATTATACAGGGGCTTCGGCCTGGGGCCTCATTTATAAACGTTGCGTACATACAAAATATATCCCAAATAAGTTGTCCAGCATAGGTTGGCATTTATTAAAACTGATCTTGGCGTGAGAATGTGCTTACCTCCACGCAAACTTCAGACCATGAATACGCACATTTTATAGTGGTTGAAGTATGGTATTGCAAGCAGGTAAGTAAGTATTTTGCAAATGGGGAATATGATGACACGCTTATTTGTAAAATATATTTTTTAAGGAAAACATAATAACAAGATGCAGCAATTTGCCATTAGTGAGAAGAGCGAAAATCTGTGTTTTGTTTTTGGAATCTTCTATTTCACCTTTTTTTGGCCATGATGCATTCCTGAAGTAGCCATACAACAAATTGCCATGCATATCTCTCATTTTGTCACGACTTCCGCCAGTCGGTCCCTCTCCTTGTTCGGGCGGTGTTCGGCGGTCGATGTCACTGACCTTCTAGCCATCATTGATCTATTTTTCATTTTCCATTGGTTTTGTCTTGTCTTCCTACACACCCGGTTCCAATCCCTTTCATTACATGTTGTGTATTTAACCCTCTGTTCACCGCATGTCCTTGTCAGAGATTGTTTGTTGTATGTAGGTGTGTTATTTGTTCTGGTGTGCGACGGGTTTTGCACCCTATTATGTTATATTTGTATACTTTGGTTTCAGAGGTTTTTTGAATGTTTATTAAACAGCTCCGTTTTTGACCAAGTTCCTTCTCCTGCGTCTGACTTCCCTGCCACCAGCACACACCGCATTACACATTTAGTAAATAGATAGGCTATGTATTTCATGTTTTTCTGTTGCATACGCGATCCCATAGGCAGCTCAATTTATAAAATACATTTGAATTTAACGAGTGAACAGACAGTTGATATTTTACAGTTAAGCATGCATGCAACTACTGTAGCCTACTGTAATTCCAATTATTTTTAGTAGGCGAGACAACTCTCAGAATTTGCTGGCAGTCCAGCATAATTAGGATGGTGCACAAGTCAATACAAAGCATTGTAGAATTGAAACGTTCTGCTGACAGGTCCACAACAGTTAGCAATTGTTTTCAGAAACTGTCACTGTCCTTTGCCAAATACAGTGTAAGTTATTGAAAAAGATAAAAAATATTCTGCCACCACCTCCAAAAACATTTCATAAAATTTGCCTTTGCTCTTTCTTTTAGAAACTGCTGTGGCCTAATTTCAATAGTTCCAAATTATACAGCAAATAAATGATGATATTGTCATCCTAAAAGGTGAATGAATGGAGGGCGTTTTGGAGGTGGAATTATAATACTCATTCACATGCGTACAGTTTTACGACAGGTGTGATTTTTAACAGGAAACGTGTATGTATGGAGTATGCCAAGTTAATAAATCAATATTCTATACATACGTAATCTTTTCAGAAATGGTGGACGCATACATTTAGTGTGAAATGTAAGCATTGTTTATAAATGAGGCCCCATGTGAGGTGAGGGGGCCTTTAGATAACACAACGACTGATAGGGAGGGTCCAGAAATCTCAGGTAACTTCTGACCTGCGGTCAGTTGGTTGGTAAACAGGTCACTGTGATAGAGGCTGATGGGTAATTATACGGCATTACACAGTTCCACAAGTTAGTTACCAATCACAGAGCATTTATCCAGGGTGACCTTCCCTGTGAACTCTAGATCACACATCTATAGACAGTCAGAGCTGAACAATGTGAAACTATGAAGGGAGAAACCACATTGGTTTATGGAAATTGGATTGACATTTATGAAGGCATAACATGGATCTTGAGAGGCATACAGTGCCTTCAGAAATTATTCATACCCTTTTGCTTATTCCACTTTTTGTTGTGTTACAGCCTTAATTAAAAATGTATTCAATAGCCCATAATGATAAAGTGACAAAGTGAACCTTTTACAGAGAAAGACCTCATTTTCATACCCCTGAGTCAATACTTTGTTAGAAGCCCCTTTGGCAGCGATTACAGCTGTGTGTCTCAAAGAGCTTTCCACACCTGGATTGTGCAACATTTGCCCATTATTCTTTTCAAAATTCTTCAAGCTCTGTCAAATTGGTTGTTGATCATTGCTAGACAACCATTTTCAGCTCTTGCCATAGATTATCAAGTAGATTTAAGTCAAAACTGTAACTCAGTCACAGGGAAACATTCACTGTCTTCTTTGTAAGAAACTCCAGTGTAGATTTAGCCTTGTGTTTTAGGTTATTGTCCTGCTCAAAGGTGAATTCATCTCCCAGTGTCTGGGAGCCAGAACCAACCATGCTTGAAAATATGGAGTGTTACTCAGTAATGTGTTGTATTGCATTTGCCCCAAACATAACACATTCGGCACAAAAAGTGAATTGCTTTGCCACATTTTTTGCAGTATAACTTTAGAGCCTTGTTGCAACAAGGCTCTAAAGTAATACTGCAAAATTCACATCACAGAAATGTTCCTTAAGCACAGAAAGTTTATTTCTCTCAACTATTGTGCACAAATTTGTTTACATCCATACTGGTGAGCATTTCTCCTTTGCCAAGACAATCCATCCACCTGACACGTGTTGCATATCAAGTAGCTGATTAAACAACATGATCATTACATAGGTGCACCTTGTGATTGGAACAATAAAAGGCCAATCAAAAATGTGGCGTTTTGTCACACAACACAATGCCACAGATTGGCATGCTGACTGCAGAAATGTCCACCAGAGCTGTTGTCAGAGAATGTAATGTTAATTTCTCTACCATAAACCGCCTCCAATGTCATTTTAGAGAATTAGGCATTACATCCAACCAGCCTCACAACCGCAGACCATGTGTATGGCGTCGTGTGGGGGAGCAGTTTACTGATGTCAACGTTGTGAACAGAGCGCCCCATGGTGGCGGTAGGGTCATGGTATGGGCAGGCATAAGCTACAGACAACAAACATTTTATTATTATTATTTATTTATTATTTATTTTGCATTTTATCGATGGTAATATAAATGCACAGAGATACCATGAGGAGATCATGAGGCTCATTGTCATGCCATTCCTCCGCCGCCATCACCACATGTTTCAGCATGATAATGCACGGCCCCATGTCGCAAGGATCTGTACAGAATTCCTGGAAGCTGAAAATGTCCCAGTTCTTTTATGGCCTGCATACTCACTACACATGTCACCCATTGAGCATGTTTGGGATGCAACATGTATGACAGCGTGTTTCAGTTCCCGCCAATATCCAGCAACGTCGCACAGCCATTGAAGAGAAGTGGAACAACATTCCACAGTCCACAATCAACAACCTGATCATCTCAATGTGAAGGAGATGTGTTGCGCTGCATGAAGCAAATGGGGGTCACACCAGATACTGACTGGTTTTCTGATCCACGCCCCTACCTTTTTTCCAAGGTATATGTGACCAACAGATTCATATCTGTATTCCCAGTCATGTGAAATCGATAGATTAGTGCCTAATTCATTTATTTCAATTGACTGATTTCATTATATGAATGCGGTAAAATCTTTGAAATTGTTGCATGTTGCGTTTATATTTTTGTTCAGTTCGCAGAACAAGGGGAACCACTACTTCAAGGTCTGAAAGCGAGTGATGTCACCGATTGAAACGCTAATAGCGCGTACCACAGCTAACTAGCTAGCCATTTCACATCGGTTACATATGTGTGGGGCACAGAGATGAGGTAGTCATTCAAAAATTCATGCAACTTATTCTGTGACTTGTTAATTAAGCACATTTTTATTCCTGAACTTATTTAGGCTTGTCATAACAAAGTGGTTGAATACTTATTGATTCAAGACATTTCAGATTTTCATTTCTAATACATGTATAAAAAAATTGAAAAACAAAATTCCACTTTGACATTATGGGGTATTGTGTGTAGGCCAGTGACCAAAAAATATAAATGTAATTTATTTTAAATTCAGGCTGTAACAGAGGTGTGAATACTTTCTGAAGGCACTGTACATGATTTGATAGAGGAACTATTAGCTTACTGTATGGTATGCATGTAATACTACCTTAAATGTTCACAGTATATATGCATGACCAAGTAACAACAGAGCAGTGTATGTGAAGCTTATTGGATTCCATGCTAATAAACTGCTACGGTAGGTCTAGCAGCCGTGCTGGTCAAAACAAGCCCAACAGAGTGAACCAACCATCCAGCCAGGGAGGGGGTGGGGTCACCGGCTGCGGAGTGTAACAAATTGATTCCTAATGGGAATTTATGTTCAGTGGTCCCATCTACAATTAACTAAGCAAAATTTATCCTCGCGAACCGAGATTATGAAATAATTTTGACAAATGGCGGCCAAGCCATTTAATGACCTTTTCCCTCTTTCTCCGCTGCAAGATGGAGCCTCTCATTATTTATTGGTTGTTTTAAAAAGCAGGTAGAAGAGAATGAATGCCTGGCTGTCATTGTGTGTAATGGGGCTAATAATGGTGTCCTGCGTACTGCATAATGATGTTCCTCCTCTCCATACAAAAGCCATCTCTTCTCCTGTGATCGCTGGTGCAGGCAGCTCATGCTCAGACCCTAGGTTCTGGTTATAAAAGCACTGTGCCTCTCTCTTACCATGCCAGTAGGCTGTGCGGCCCATATAACTGGAGAAAATAAGTGCTAGTAAAGACGCACTTTATACTGTCTGACTCCAGCAGCTGATTTAGCCATTCAGACGTCTTTACCTTCATCCCTACACACAAACAAACACACAGTAGTAAAACAGAAATTACCTTATCTGTGTAAGCTTTTGGGATATTTTCATCGACCCTCCATTTTTCCTGGTTAAATTACAAAATGAGCCACCTATTCAGCGACGCATGAAAATAGTTCTGAGGAAAGACTTGGCCCAAATCACAGAACAAATATCGTAACCACGACAATGATCTAGAGGATAATAAAATACATATGTGATTGATATGGCCAGTCTAGTAAATCAGCTCAGTGCAATTGCTTTGACTTGAGAGATGTTAGAAAGCCATTTGACTTCACAGTGAGGGCTTGATGAAGTCCTAGGGGCCGCTGGTTAAAGACTTGAGCAGATGGCTGAATACTTGGCGAAGGAAAAGAGCTGCTCTAAATATTTTTGGCAGCACTACAGGCATATGGCAAAAGTTCATGTCGAACGCTTCATTTCACAAGACCATCCATCCAGCCTAAGGACGGAAAAATAAATAAGAAAAGACGAGAAGAAAAGAAAGAAGGAAAAAAATTATGGGGTGAAATTTGGAAATAAATACTAGACATATGATACTATCTGGTGTTTTCTCGTACTGTGTATGTATCTAATTTAGCCTGATCCAGCCCATCTAGCTCTTCTCATTCTCAGATAATAACTGCCACAATAACACTGAGCTGGAGGAAAAACATGGTTCTACTTTAGATCAGGGAGCTATCCACCGCTCAGAGAGGCGAGACAAGGAGAAGCTGCCCTCGGCACTTTGGGGAAAGCAGCAGACTCACAGTCGTGATCTGGGTCTGAGGTTGGGTTGGTTGGACGGCGTGCCCGTCCTTTTGTCTCTGGCCAAGAGATTAGGAGCGAGGACATTTGTGGAGAGTGATTTAGAGGGATCAGTGCAGGGATTTGGTATCAATAAAGACACAGTAAAGACACAGATAGCTGGTATTTAAAACCACAAGGGAGAAAATCGAATCAAAAGCTCATATCCTGCGAACATCCCCCGTATATGACATTTGGGAGTACTTATCTTAGCTCTGTTTTTGTTTGCTTAAATCAAAAGCAAGAGTAGAAAAAAAAGATATATTATATTTTGCATCTAAGGCAGCTGTAGCAGATTTGTTGGATAGAGCTTGGTTGGCAGAGTAACCATTGGGAGACAACAAGACAAGGGGTTGATTGGCAGCGAATGCAACATTAGTAGAGCCTATCTCTCTCTAGGGCCTGATAAGACAAGACGAGAGTATCAATCATCTTCCTGCAGAACAACAGTGCATCAGTGCCATTCTCCTCCAATCATTTTGCCTTTGTTCTCCTCCGGTCGTCTCATTTGTGTAGCACAAGCAGAGCCATTAATGTGGGTTTGATCAGTCAGTAAAAACAAGTCAAAGTCAAAGGAATAAAAGTACAGCCTAGCACAACATCATACAACTGTCAGATGTCAATATCCTGCTTTTTCTTCTATTATTTATTTCCCCTGCCTTCTGAAGGTTCGAAGTACGAACGAGAACGCGCTGCTGACAAAATATGAAATCCATCGACATAAAAGGGGGCTTCTATCAAATCCTGATGCAATGGCACACTTCTCCTTCAGAATGAATTACAGGGCCACAGCAGTAGTGAATAGAGCCAGGATAACTATGGTAATAACATCCTAACAAAGAGCTGTGGCCTGGCATGCCTTTGATGTTAGGCTGACCTCATGTTTTTGGACCAAACAGACATAGCCTTCCTCACAATGTCATCTTTCTCTGCCTCATGCTTGACCTTGCCTTTAGTAAACTAGCGAGAAAATACGGCTTGTATTTTTTTCCCTTCAAACTACCTCAAATGAATCGGCCTTCATTACTTTAAGAGTGCAGGCAGCTACCATTGTTCAACACAAAAGATTTCTTTCAATTTTTTAAAACAGAGATTAAAAAAAAAATCCATGGTTCTTTTTTAATACAAAATGCTTATGAAAGAGACAACTAACTGCACCTGAAAAAAACGATCAAAATGCTCTGAACCAGAGCATGAAAGAGAGGCCAAGGACGTTGTATCCCAAGCGTTAGATTGGTTTCCCATCCCATGATTAGCCTCATCCATGCTAATTACACTGAATGGAAACTAATTAGAAGGAACTACTCTTCGGCTAATGAGGATTTGGGGCTTCGTCCGTCTTAGGATATCATTTGCACTGCTACTGCTGGAACCACTCTCTCTCTAGTTCAGAGCTATACATCAGCCTGTTATATTCACACAAATCACTTCCGACTCCCTATTGCAGAGCTGTGGCAGCCGTATATACCAACCAATCAGAGGACCCGTCCTTCTCTGCAATAAGCCAAATCCACTGGCAATAGGATGAAACATCTGAATAAATAAGGTGCATCAAAAAGGGACATATGGACATATGGGCATTTACAAAATAGCCTCCAACACTCTACTCAGCAAATTGGATGCAGTCTATCATAGTGCCATCCGTTTCGTCACCAAAGCCCCATATACAGTGGGGCAAAAAAGTGTTTTGTCAGCCACCAATTGTGCAAGTTCTCCCACTTAAAAAGATGAGAGAGGCCTGTAATTCATCATAGGTACACTTCAACTATGACAGACAAAATGAGAAAAAAAATCCAGAAAATCACATTGTAGGATGTTTAATGAATTTATTTGCAAATTATGGTGGAAAATAAGTATTTGGTCAATAACAAAAGTTTATCTCAATACTTTGTTATATACCCTTTGATGGCAATGACAGAGGTCAAATGTTTTCTGTAAGTCTTCACGAGGTTTTCACACACTGTTGCTGGTATTTTGGCCCATTCCTCCATGCAGATCTCCTCTAGAGCAGTGATGTTTTGGGGCTGTTGCTGGGCAACACGGACTTTCAACTCCCTCCAAAGATTTTCTATGGGGTTGAGATCTGGAGACTGGCTAGGCCACTCCAGGACCTTGAAATGCCTCTTACGAAGCCACGCCTTCATTGCCCGGGCGGTGTGTTTGGGATCATTGTCATGCTGAAAGACCCAGCCACGTTTCATCTTCAATGTCCTTGCTGATAAAAGGAGGTTTTCACTCAACATCTCACGATACATGGCCCCATTCATTCTTTCCTTTACAAGGATCAGTCGGCCTGTTCCCTTTGCAGAAAAACAGCCCCAAAGCATGATGTTTCCACCCCCATGCTTCACAGTAGGTATGGTGTTCTTTGGACGCAACTCAGCATTCTTTGTCCTCCAAACACGACAAGTTGTGTTTTTACCAAAAAGTTATATTATTGTTTCATCTGACCATATGACATTCTCCCAATCTTCTTCTGGATCATCCAAATGCTCTCTAGCAAACTTCAGACGGGCCTGGACATGTACTGGCTTAAGCAGGGGGACACGTCTGGCACTGCAGGATTTGAGTCCCTGGCGGTGTAGTGTGTTACTGATGGTAGGCTTTGTTACTTTGGTCCCAGCTCTCTGCAGGTCATTCACTAGGTCCCCCCGTGTGGTTCTGGAATTTTTGCTCACCATTCTTGTGATCATTTTGACCCCACGGGGTGAGATCTTGCGTGGAGCCCCAGATCGAGGGAGATTATCAGTGGTCTTGTATGTCTTCCATTTCCTAATAATTGCTCCCACAGTTGATTTCTTCAAACCAAGCTGCTTACCTATTGCAGATTCAGTCTTCCCAGCCTGGTGCAGGTATACGATTTTGTTTCTGGTGTCCTTTGACAGCTCTTTGGTCTTGGCCATAGTGGAGTTTGGAGTGTGACTGTTTGAGGTTGTGGACAGGTGTCTTTTATACTGATAACAAGTTCAAACAGGTGCCATTAATACAGGTAATGAGTGGAGGACAGAGGAGCCTCTTAAGGAAGAAGTTACAGGTCTGTGAGAGCCAGAAATCTTGCTTGTTTGTAGGTGACCAAATACTTATTTTCCACCATAACTTGCAAATAAATTCATTAAAATTCCTACAATGTGATTTTCTGGATTTTCTTTCTCATTTTGTCTGTCATAGTTGAAGTGTACCTATGATGAAAATTACAGGCCTCTCTCATCTTTTTAAGTAGGAGAACTTGCACAATTGGTGGCTGACTAATTACTTTTTTGCCCCACTGTACTACCCACCACTGGGACCTGTATGCTCTCGTTGGCTGGACCTCGCTTCATATTCGTCTCCAAACCCACTGGCTCCAGCTCCATATGTATATACTGTACTCTATACCATCTACTGCATCTTGCCATCTTGATGTAATGTATCACTAGCCACTTTAAACAATGCCGCTTTATATGTTTTCATACCCTACATTACTCATCTCATATGTATATACTGTACTCTATACCATCTACTGCATCTTGCCTATGCCGTTCGGCCATCACTCATTTATATATTTTCATGTTCATATTCATTCCTTTACAATTGTGTGTATAAGGTAGTTGTTGTGAAATTGTTAGGTTATATTACTTGTTAGATATTACTACATGGTCGGAACTAGAAGCACAAGCATTTCGCTACACTTGCATTAACACCTGCTAATCATGAGTATGAGACAAAGACATTTGATTTGATTTATTTTATTGCCTTACTTCCATAATCTTACTACATTTGCACACACTGTATATAGATTTTTCTATTGTAATATAATATAATAATATATGCCATTTAGCGGACCCTTTTATCCAAAGCGACTTACAGTCATGTGTGCATACATTCTACGTATGGGTGGTCCCGGGGATCGAACCCACTACCTTTGGCGATACAAGCGCCATGCTCTACCAACTGAGCTACAGAAGGACCACTATTGTGTTATTGACTGTACGTTTGTTTATTCCATGTGTAACTCTGTGCTGTTTGTGTCGCACTGCTTTGCTTTATCTTGGCCAGGTCACAGTTGTAAATGAGAACTTGTTCTCAACTGGCCTACCTGGTTAAATAAAGGTGAAATAAAAAATACTAAAATAAAAATGTTCCTCTGCCCAAGAGATGCTGACGCATGCCAGATCTTACAACGCCTGGAAAGGTATTTTATGCATCAGCTAACCACATCATAAGCAATCTGGTGCCCGACGGCACAGTCAATGATGTGGCGCGCAACCATTGGTCTGATGACGTGTAATGGTACAGGCATGTAGGAGATAATAAGCCACTCCAGATGGGGTGAAGCTTTCTATGACCACACCAATTACCTCAGCAGCCATGTCACCCTATAGGTCTCACTATACCTTTGCCTCACCAGGGGGGCAGGAACCCTCTGACCTCACACTGCTGTTCCATCCACAGAGCTTCCATCTGGCCTGATAGGGGCTTTCACAGGGATACAGGGCTGTAATTATCCTAGGGGGGCATGCCTAATGGTAGCTAGCTACTCTAGAACAACAACACAGGATAAACCCAGTCACTCCACGCGGGGACTCGCGTCTCCGCCTCCTCTGACTAAAATGATGGCGCTGTGGGCCAGGCTGTGTGTCTGATGTCCTGGACTTAGTCATTGCCACTAACAACGGGGATTAAAGTCAAGTCAACTGCCCCAAATGACAGAATGTGGCCTGGCCTCAGAGGCTATGTAAATTATCAAATGACTAAAACTGAGAAAAGTGCAGAGTAGACGTCTTTGATACACTTACTGTACCACCATAAAAATAGATGAGAAATTACTTTAGTGGGTTCAGACGTCTTTAGATACAACTATTCCACCATGATGTAGTACTAGGGCATCATAAAGCTATTTAGGAATACTAATATCATGCAACTGCTGCTTAACAAATTCTCCTATTCCGTATTAATCCCTAGCTAATACCATTAATCTGAGAGCAATCATGCTGTTATTCCACTGTCAAACAGGCTGGATGACATTTTCATTATAACATTAGTTGTTTCAATAGCTGAGAGTCTCAGATCTGGATTTAATACCCTCTTTTAACTTCTTGCACTTGTGCAAACAGCACAGGTAATCTAAATACCTCATTGACGAATCTGCTAAAGATAAAATAGAGCTTTTGCTTGCTGATTATACTGCTAGAACTGTAAAAACGGCAAAAGTATCTAGAACAAAAATGTAGTCTAAGAGTGTGAAACACAAAATTGTGTCCCTCAATTGCCTATCATTTACAACTTTGCTGCCCTCACACACACACACACACGCACGCACGCACACACACACACACACACACACGCACGCACGCACGCACGCACGCACGCACACACACGTCTACAGCGCTTTGGTAGGCTTCACAAAGGAGCCCTGTAATTAGGCACATGAGCTGCAATCAGAGCCCAATGACAATACCTCTCCACCGGCTTGTTTTCCTAACCTCACCGAGCCCCCGGGCACTGGTCCACTTACCCTGTCAGAAACACACAGCCCACCACTGAAATCAAAAGACTGAAATCACTCCATTCCTCTCCTCTCACTGCAGCTCCCTGCGCTGATTAAATGTGCAGAGAGGAGAGTGCAATTAGCTAAATTACAAGTATTCTGCACATGTAAATATAGTTTAATTACCACAATTAAAGAAGATTACTGGAGATTGGCAGATGGGGGATGTAATGTTGCTCAGTTTGAATGCAGTATAACATAAACAGAACGCTAACCCCACAGTCTGAATGGAACGGGCTGTTAGAGTCCTGACAAATTGTATTCCGATGCCTCTCTCTCTGAAGGCTGACAATCGCCTACAGATAGAGAGAGAGAGTGTGTGTGAGAGAGAGGGTAAGAGAGAAGGATGGAGACAGAGAAAATCAAGGCTGAGAGAGAGAGAGAGAGAGAGAGACAGACGGACGGACAGATAGAGAGAGAAAGCGAGACAGAGAGAGTACAGTAAACCAAAAACAGGCCTGACTGTCTTCAAGCATGACATTAGAAAAAGGAGACTGAATTAGGATGACATAACCCAAAAATATTTTGACAACAGTTAATACGGCATTAGAGACAATTACATCGGATTTAGACGCTGAGATCACTCACTGAAAATTAGAAACAGTCTTTTAACTTGGAAATTAAAAAACTTGGAAATTAAGACTGACAAAAGAACCAGACTTTGGAACGACATCAAAGAAACGAAGCCAGAATGAAAGAAAAAAAGGAGAGGAGAAAGAAATAACTAAAATGGACACAGATTAAAACACTTAACCACCAAAAATGATACAGGGCTCAAAAGGCTTTGGTGAAATTACCATGGATTACAAAGGTGGCTCAACATAATGCCGGTTAAAGTAACGCTATCACATCTTCTAACAATCACAATTAGAACCACCTGAATATGTACAGGCTTGAGAGAAAACACATGCTTGCCTCAATAAATATATATCCTTTATACTATGTGTCTGCTGTTTTTTGGGTTTTCATTAAGAGCTAGATAAACAGGTGAGGGGAGTTCCTTACTAATCAGGGACTTGAATTCATCAATCAAGTACAAGTGTGGAAGAAAAATCCGCAGACACTTGGCCCTCCGTGGAATGACTTTGGCACGTGGGCTAAAACATGGCTGCCGACCGGATTTCTAGGTTACACACCCTGGCCCCAGAAAGAAGACCCTTTCACGATCTATATAGCTGTATAGCAACATTTTATACATTCCAGTCAACAGCCTATTAGAAATTCTAATTGAAAGTTCAATGCCTTTGCTCCAGGCCTAGTAATAAAGATTGCATTTGGAAAGCCATTTAAAGGCTTAATCTTTTTATCGTGTGGTATTTGGAAGCCTAACTTTGTTCTTGTTAGGCAGATCAATCGCGTTAATTTAGAAAATGGGAGAAAATGTCACCCTTCATCCTTTAAACCCCGGCTCGGCAAAAGAGCCTAGTTAACGAATGCGACAGGTTTTCCCCCCGTATTAGCAGAAAAAGGTGTCATGGGAGACTTGACCTACACATTTTAATTACCACATGAAAAATTCAGCTGCTGAGATGAATGGCACGGGGGCCTGCCTCGGTCTGCAATTTAACCGTTTCATGCTTGACTTAAAACAAGCAGATACACACACACACACATACAGTGCATTTGGAAAGTATTCAGACCACATTACTTTTTCCACATTTTGTTACGTTACAGTCTTATTATCAGGTCTTTACGGTAGACTGGCAAGACGGAAGCGACTCCTCAGTAAAAGGCACATGACAACCCGCTTGGAGTTTGCCAAAAGGCACCTAAAGACTCTCAGACCATGAGAAACAAACAAGATTCTCTTGCCTGATGAAACCAATATTGAAATCTTTGGCCTGAATGCCAAGCATCACGTGGAGGAAATCTAGCACCATCCCTATGGTGAAGCATTGTGGTGGCAGCATTATGTTGTGAGGATGTTTTTCAGAGGCAGGGACAGGGAGACTAGTCTAGATCGAGGGAAAGATGTTCGGAGCAAAATACAGAGAAATTCTTGATGAACACCTGCTCCAGAGCACTCAGGACCTCAGACTGGGGTGAAGGTTCACCTTCCAACAGGACAACGACCCTAAGCACACAGCCAAGACAATGCAGGAATGGCTTCGGGACAAGTCTCTGAATGTCCTTGAGTAGCCCAGCCGGAGCCCAGACTTGAACCCGATCAAACATCTCTGGAGAGACCTGAAAATAGCTGTGCAGCGATGCTCCCCATCCAACATGACAGAGCTTGAGAGTATCTGCAGAGAAGAATGGGAGAAAATCCCCAAATACAGGTGTGCCAATCTTGTAGCGTCATACCCAAGAAGTCTCAAGGCTGTAATCTCTGCCAAAGGTGCTTCAACAAAGTACTGAGTAAAGGGTCTGAATACTTATGTAAATGTGATATTTTTTGGGGCAAAAGGGGGGGAAAAACTATTTAATCAATTTTAGAATAAGGCTGTAATGTAACAACATTTGTAAAAAGTCAAGGGGTCTGAATACTTTCAGAATGCACTATACACTTATTCACACAGAGCACGACTAAAGAAGAGATAGCAGTGGTTCATGTTTTTTTAAATACAAAACACCCTCTCTCCCACCACTGCTGGGATCTGCCATGTAAAACCTAGATGCTGTGGAATCTCTTTCTTGACATTGTTTAAAGGGATATTGTGGCTCCTCTATTCCGTGTTCATTTCAATAAAGACATAATACATTTTTTCCGGTTGGCTGGCCCTCTTTTGTGCATCTCTTGTTTTGCATGTGCATCAGGGACAGTTACATCCTCACTCACTAATAATTCATATAAAAGCAGAGAATGATGATGATTTACATTCCGTATGTGTGTGTGGCTGTTATATTAATGTCAGAATGGTTGGATGCACAGGGAACCCCCATATGACATGTATTGACTGTGATTTATTGCTGCCTCCTTTTTTGAGGAGGAGAGTTATTAACCTCTGCGGGCACCAGATTGTCCCAAAATCGGGACGGCCGTTGCTAATGTGTGTTAATGTGACTAGAATGACGTTGTATACAACAGCCAACCTTCCGGGACATAGACATATCTTATAATGGCAGAAAGCTTAAATTCGTGTTAATCTAACTCCAGTGTCAAATCAACAGTAGGTATTACAGTGAGGAAATACCATGCTATTGTTTGAGGAGAGTCCACAACAACAACAAAATGTTTATCACGACAACTGGTTTGATACATTCACCTCTGAAGGTAAATAATGTACTTACATTCAGTAATCTTGCTCTGATGTGTCATCCTAAGGGTCCCAGAGATTCAATTTATCACAGATTTGTTTGATTACATCCATTTTTATATTCAAATGTAGGAACTGGGTTCTACAGCCTGCTGTCTCTGGCTCCACACCCACCCCTCCCGGCCATCTAGATGTGTGAAAGTTAGTGTATAAGTTAATGATCCATCATGTATGACATTCCTGAGAGTGTGTAAACTGAAATTCTTTATTACCATAGCATTTTTGTATGTTCTCTATAGTTATATACCTGAAAATGTATCAAATGACCAATTCGGCACATTTGAGCAAACTCCTGGCAGTCTTGATACAAAATATTGTGCAGTAATATTTTGTAATTCTTCATTGGATCAGTCTGAAACTTTGCACACAAACTGCTCCCATCTGGTGGCCTAAATCTAAATTACACCTAGATTTCTATCTGAAAGTATGGCCTTTCTCTTGCATTTCAGAGATGATGTAGAAAAAAATAATATTTATTTGTTTGTATTATCTTTAACCAGATCTAATGTGTTATATTCTCCTACATTAATTTTACATTTCCACAAACTTCAAAGTGTTTCCTTTCAAATGGTGTCAATAATATGCATATCCTTGCTTCAGGTCCTGAGCTACAGGCAAAAAAAGGGTACAATCCTTAATGGACAAACCTCAAGGAATAGCATCACTTTCAACCATTGTACATCCCTACTCCGCATACTTAGATACCATTGTGTCAATTAAATTACCCAAAGGGGTAAGATAAGTAAAGGACCGAACCAAATCATATTACCTCGCTACACCTCACCAAAGAGTTAAGATCAAGATCGTTTGGGTCAAGGATAATACAGATGTATTGTATAGGGCTACATGGCAGGGGCCTACACTATATAAATAACCCAATCTGCCACAGAGAACAGGAGGAACCCTGGTTTCAGTTAGTCACCCCAGCAAGTGAAGTGAGTTTAGTCAGTTAGTACTGTTGAATAATTCAATGATTCAATGTTTGTGGGAAAACGGCCACACTGGCCTTGGCGACTGGCGAGTCATAATCCAGACTCCACTCCTCCACTCATACGATTTCTCACGCCTTCTACTGAATTCAAATAATTTCAGAGAGCTGAAAGGCATGCGGGAGCCCCAGCCAGGCCCCTGTATGACATCCTTATACTCCTCCTCTCTTTTTCATCCCCACTTTCTCTTTGTATGTGCCTTCCAAAAATGATGGACAGATCACAGGGCAGAACAAAAGCCTGTCAGTAGTCAACTGGTTAAAGAAACTTTAACAGCCAAAGTCTTTCAATTGTCACCTATGCCAGTGGCTTTTAGACAAATTGAACAAAATGTATCCTTTCAGGAGCCTGTGGAGTAGCATGTGAGTGCTGGTACAAAAGGTGCCCCTTCTGGAGAAGAGAGGGTCTGAATGGCTCCATTATCCTCCCTATGGGTGTGGAGTCCAGAGAAACCATTTCACACCTTCCGAAACCTGCCATTAGCTTTCTTACAATCATTACGGGAGGCCGTCGTTGTTTAGAAAGAAAACAAGCGTGGTAATGCCGGTTGAAGATACAACTTTTCACTCCTCCAACCCCTGCTCGGCATCTTCTGATCAACAGACGTTATGGCAGTGTGCCTCGACGAGCAGGAGAGGGAAAAGTGTAGGTCTGGAGGATGCAGTAAATGAGAAGCCAATTACATGCTCTCATTTGTTCTTTTTCGCTCTCTCGTTTGAGACTCTTTACTTCAGTAATTTTCTATTAAGGTATCTTTACTTTTACTCAAGTATGACAATTGAGTACTTTTTCCAGCACTGGATGTGGCTGGGGGTTATAGCATTTATTTCACATGACCCATCAATTTAGACGAAAGTGTCTGGGTAAGCGTCATCTAATATTTATTACATATTTTTATCTGGACACTTTGTCAAGCACCAAACTGAACACTCATTTAAAAACTACAGGGCTCAGAGTCAAAGCAGACTTTTACACGGTGAGTCTGTCTGGTGCCAGGGGCGTAAGTTCGATTCCCACTGCGGTCACATATACAAAAAGGTGTGCAAGCATTACCGTATGAAAGTGGCTGTTAAATGACATATTATTATTTCAGATTATACTGAACAAAAATACATACGCAACATGTAAAGTGTTGGTCCCATGTTTCATGAGATTAAATAAAAGATCCCAGAAATGTTCCATACTGTTACAGTTTTCTTGTGTCGAAGGAGAGGAGGACCAAAATGCGGCATGGTTATTTGTAAACATCTTTAATAAAGATGAAAAATACAAACACCGTGAATACCCAAACCAGCCCTATCTGGTGCAAACAAACACAGAGACAAGAACAATCACCCACGAAACACTCAAAGAATATGGCTGCCTAAATATGATTCCCAATCAGAGACAACGATAAACACCTGCCTCTGATTGAGAACCACTCCAGGCAACCATAGACTTTTCTAGACAACCCCACTAACCACAATCCCATTACTTACAAAAAAACCTAGACAAAACACACCACATAAATAACCCATGTCACACCCTGGCCTGAACAAAATAATAAAGAAAACACAAAATACTAAGACCAGGGCGTGACACATACGAACCAAAAAAAGTAAAAAAATGCTCTAAAATGTTGTGAACAAATTTGTTCACATCCCTATTAGTGAGCATTTCTCTTTTACATTTACATTTACATTTAAGTCATTTAGCAGACGCTCTTATCCAGAGCGACTTACAAATTGGTGCATTCACCTTATGACATCCAGTGGAACAGTCACTTTACAATAGTGCATCTAAATCTGAAAGGGGGGGGTGAGAGGGATTACTTATCCTATCCTAGGTATTCCTTAAAGAGGTGGGGTTTCAGGTGTCTCCGGAAGGTGGTGATTGACTCCGCTGTCCTGGCGTCGTGAGGGAGTTTGTTCCACCATTGGGGGCAAACTCCCTCACGACGCCAGGACAGCTTTTGCCAAGATAATTCATCCACCTGACTGGTGTGGCATATCAAGAAGCTGATTAAACAGCATGATCATTACACAGGTGCACCTTGTGCTGGGGACAATAAAAGGCCACTAAAATGTGCATATTTGTCTTCAGAACAGAATGCCACAGAAGTCTCAAGTTTTGAGGGAGCGTGCAATTGGCATGCTGACTCCAGGAATGTCCACCAGAGCTGTTACCAGAGAATGTAATGTGCATTTATCTACCATAAGCCACCTCCAACGTTGTTTTAGAGAATTTGGCAGTACATCTAACCGGACTAAAAACCGCAGACCACGTGTAACCACTCCGCCCGGACAACTGATGAAACTGAGGAATATTTCTGTCTGTAATAAAGCCCTTTTGTTGGGAAAAACTCATTCTGATTGGCTCCCAGGCCAACCCATGGGAGCGCTCCTGCCCAGACATGTGAAATCCAGAGATTAGGGCCTCAAGATGGTTGGTTTAGGCCTCAAACTAAAGTTCTTGAAATTCAAAAGAAATGGTTATTTGACCTCATCTCTATGGAGACCTAAAGCCAAAGTTTTGCGGGAAAAGACTCAAGACAGCAACTCTGCGCTGCATAGAAACCCATTGGGGATATTAATCGAACCCCATGTGTCTAAAGTGTAAAGAATTGTCTCCAGACACTGAAACGCGATAGTCCGGAGTCTCATTGTGACATAGCTACGTGGCTCTGAGACCACCATCAGCGGGGAATGCATATGTTCACTTAACCAAAACGCATTTCAAAAACATTAAAGATCACCACTCTGATTGGCTCCAGCTCGGCGAGTCGCACAGCCCGAACGTGTACCCCCCACAATTCCCAATCAAAGCATCTCAGATACCAACACATCTATTCATTTGAATGTGTTGACAGTTGGAGAAATAGCTTGAGCTCCGCTGAGAATTCAAGAAGTATGAAAGCCAACGGTCCAATATTCTACAAACACTGCAGTGCATTCGTTTACACGTTTTGAACTATGATAAACCCTTAAGACAACCATCACCTACTGTTACAGTGTTAGAGGACAGCAATAAGAAAGGCCACTTGCAGTTACCTAATAAACATCTGCTCTCATCTGCTCTCTCAACATATTATGAGAATTCCCAATCACACTCTCTTAGCTATTAAAGGAGCTACAAGTGTGAGGTACTGTTCAGTGTGTGCACTGCAGTTCATTTAACATACTTTTCACAAGAGGCCTAGCTGAAAAATGATTCATCTTTTAACTCTAGGAGACTTCACGGCGCTAACGAGAGATCCTTCCATGCTTTGTGTAGTTAGTAGCACAGTAGACCCAGTCACAGCTACCTATCCTCTCCCACATACAGTACACCACCACACACATCAGACCGCAGGTAATTGAATCACAGGCTCAATTCCACAGCATTAGTCTTGTGTGTAAGGTAGATAATTTATCATGTCCACTTAACCAAAACGCATTTCAAACACATTAAAGATCACTGCTCTGATTGGCTCCAGCTCGGCGAGTCGTCATTAGCAGCAGTGCTCGGTCACAATATATCTCCTCAAACTGTTAGCCTGAAACTCTATGAGATGATGAGAGACTGTTGTGGAGAAAGCCATTGGGAAAGACACAGGGAAACTGGGATGGATATGAGGAATTAATGAGGGATGAATACCACGGTCAATAGAGTGAAATAAAATAAATAGATACAAACACACAGCTCTCATTGGTCTCTGCAAGAAGATGAAGTCATAATGCTCAGATAGATTTACTGTATCAAACCAAATATGCATTATCATTAGTTTAATTGCCGTGAATGTATTTTTATGGTTGCCAAGGATGGTATTTCAGAGTGTACTGTATCGCTTGAGAAATAAATGCAATAAAGTATACTGTAAATATGAATTTAACTAAAATGTAAATATCTCCTAGTCTGGTCTGTCTGGGTTAGGGCCTGCTCATCGTCTGAATCTGTCTCACCATGACAATGCTGCTCTGGCAAGTAAACACACACTGAAAGAAAGAGAGGCCCTATCTATCTGGCAGAAAATGCGCGCCTGCTTTTGCCCCCAGAGCAATCGGACCGACTTTCAACTTCAAACCAGGAGTGATCAAGGTCCAGCCATGGGCGATTCACACACAGCCTGCTCTCTCTCAGGTAGAGAGAAGGGGATGGGGGGAAGTGTTCACTTTCACCTACTCCTCATTGTTTTATATATATATATATATGTATATATATATATATATATAGTACCAGTCAAAAGTTTGGACACACCTACTCATTCAAAGGTTTTTCTTTATTTTAACTTTTTTCTAGTATAATAGTGAAGATATCAAAACTATGAAATAACACCTATGGAATCAATACCAAAAAAGTGTTAAACAAATCTGGGTTTTCCTTTCCTGTGGTGGTTCTCATGAGAGACAATTTCATCATAGTGCTTGATGGTTTTTGCAACTGCATTTGAAGAAACTTTCAAAGTCCTTTAAATTTTCCACATTGACTGACCTTCATGTCTTAAAGTAATAGGGTTATCTTCTGTATACCACCCCTACCTTCTCACAACACAACTGATTTGCTCAAACACATTAAGAAAGAAAGAAATTCCACAAGTTAACTTTTAACAAGGCACACCTATTAATTGAAATGCATTCCAGGTGACTATTTCATGAAGCTGGTTGAGAGAATGCCAAGAGTGTGTAAAGCTGTCATCAAGCCAAATGGTGGCTACTTTGAATAATCTCAAATGTAAAATATATTTTTATTTGTTTAACACTTTTTTTGGTTACTACATAATTCCATATGTATTATTTCATCATTTTGATGTCTTCACTATTATTCTACAATGTAGAAAATAGTAAAAATAAAGAATAACCCTTGAATTAGTAGGTGTGTCCAAACCTTTGACTGGTACTATATACGGTAATGGAATAAAATGATACACACACTAGGCACCATATACTAGGGATTTCTCTCCATGTGCTTGTTGTTTTTTACTGTATGTGTGTGTGAGGGTAGCTATCTATGGGAATGGCAACACACAATACAAGTTTTATTCACTGACCCTGAAGGACTCAGAGGCCTAACGGAATTTCACCTCACATCCAACTCAATTCCTCGGAATAAAACATAGAAAAACAATCCATAGAAGCTCTCGATAAATCTCTCCTCCCTGGCTGCGCTCCATGGGATATCTGTCTAAATTAGCATGACACCCAGGCTACTGGGATAGGTGGTGTTTATGTGAACCCTAACTGGTGGCTGATGGCTCCAGAGTACCACAGAGCCCAGAGCAGGGACAGCACAGGAAACCACAAAGCATGAGGAGCACATTATGACCAATCTGTCTGACCAATCTATCTGACAGACGCACCGCTAAGGCAGGGCAAGACAGATAGAGTCCTCAGAGTCTCACACAACTTTTGGATACGCGTGTGTTTGATGGAGTCTTTAGAATAATGAAAATTAAAATATTCCCATTATAAAAGCAGAGGAGCAGGAGAGTCAATATGTTGTGTGTATGTATGTGAAGAAATGGACAGTGTGCATTAGCGTACGTGTGGGTGTGTGGCTTCCTTGTGTGAGTATGCGTGTTAGTGTATTCGCGTTCGTGCGTGTGAGTGCATGCTGAGTGAATTTGCCGGATGGACCCAGTGTGTGCATTAGAGCAACAGTCACAGAAACGGACAGCTGTACTCTCAGGGGAGTCTGCAATCAGGCTGCGAGGAACTGCTTCTGTCCTTCAATAGGCAATTAACGCTGAGTCCATTACAGCTCCCATGAGGCCCCCGGCTAGGGGGGATGGGAAAGACAGCATCCCAAAGGTCAGTGCCTGAAGAGGAAGCAGCGAGAGGGGATGTGGATAGGAGGGGGAGGAAGGGGGGAAGGGTGGGGGTGTTGGCTGCCTCAGACCAAATGGAGTGGAAAGCAGGAGCTATTTATCACCCGGCAGCTATTCACCTAGGGGATAGCAGTGTTTTCCAGTGAACACATGCACGTGTCAGTGATAAAAGGCATAAATTAAAGGAAACCACAGAGGCTCCAGGCCTGTCTTGATCCTGGCCCTGTCGATGACCCTCTCAGGACCCGACGGGTCCCCTCTGACTGAACGCTCCAGACCTGGGATGTCAGATCCGTCACAACTCATAAATGTTTCAAGGTCCTCTCTCGTCTTTCTTTTGATCCAGATGTAAGTTGAGGAGACAGTTGTTCACACCATGCAACGCAATACCCACTTTCTCCTTGGGGAGGAGTTCATGTCTAGCATGTGTTCAAGGCCACACTCACTTTAATATTTTTTTGCAACTATTGGTAACCATAAGTATTTTGAAGCTCTGTCACACAATGAATATCACATAACACAGAACCTTTTATTAAAATATCTAAATGTCTTTTGGCCAAGTGCAATGCCAAGGATTAGGTAAGAAATCAGAGAAAAGCTGTGTGTCTATGACCTTGGTCATGACCAGCGAATGTGAGGAGGCTTGATTATTATTTCCAAAAGAAAGAGAGAGAGAGAGAGAGAGAGAGAGAGAGAGAGAGAGAGAGAGAGAGAGAGAGAGAGAGAGAGAGAGAGAGAGAGAGAGAGAAAGAGAGAGTTGGAGAGAGAGAGAGAGAGAGAGAGAGAGAGAGAGAGAGAGAGAGAGGGTGAGAGAGAGAGACAGAGACAGAGGGTGAGAGAGAGAGAAAGAGAGAGTGGGGGAGAGAGAGAGGGAGAATGAGAGAAAGGGTGAGAGAGAGAGAGAGAGAGAGAGAGAGAGAGAGAGAGAGAGAGAGAGAGAGAGAACAAAGACTTGGACACACTGTGAGTAGCAGCTTAACTACTTCACCATCGGGGCACCAGGGAAAATCCATTTCTGGCAGAGAGGGGCTTCCACTATTAAGTCCACATTTCAAAATCAGAATCTCTACTTAGCCTGTTGGAAACTCCCATTAGAACCTCTCATTAAACCGGCCATTAAATCGCAAGATTTAAGACTTGGAAGACTGGAAAGGAGAGAGAAATGAGAGAATGAGAGAAAAAGAAAGTGAGGGAACTTGGGAATGTCATGTGTGCTGTGTTCACTGAGTAGGTGTTGCAATCCTCAACCCCTGTCCCTGTCCGCAGCACCATTGAGGCATTCAGAGAGAAATATATGGCTTCCTCATAGAGTATTATGCAGTGTCAAACCTCTGTTGGTAAGTTTATCCCCCACCCACCCAACAACGACACTGCTGTACTGTCTCTGTGTCTGGTGGTGATGGTGACACATTCTGCTTGGTAAGAGTTCACAGCTAGTGGAAATATTCCTCAGTGTCAGTCTGTCGAGCATCGGAGAAGCGCTTTTTTACGCTGCAGCTGAAACTAATATAGAAATCCCAGCAGTTCTAATGTGAAGCATGATTTCTGCCAGAGCACGGCAGGATGAATGATGGGAGATATGAGCCACAATTCAGGCCATTTATTGAAATCTTCGCTAAAATACATTTTTGGGGTCAGCACATTTCTTATAATTTACGAATCAACCTTACTCATCAGAGCTCTTCCTTTTGATTTGATATTCTTTGTGTTTGGCTGTTTGTGCTACATGTGGCCCAAATGCATAAAGATTTATTGAAATGGCATCCGTAAGCAATAAAATAACAAGAGTACTGAATGTGGACGGCATGTGGTGAGATTTCCACAGGCTTTTGCATCCATAAAAAAAAGGAAAGTATTTTCTTTTGTAAGGACAGACTTGGCAACTTCACAGAAGCCTTCCTTTTGAAATGGGCAATGTGCTGCCAATCTACCATTTACAAACACCCCTGAGGAAGCCATGTATGGAGATGTGGGACAGGGAACAGGGGTTGGAGGGGGCGGGTTGAGGTATCAATGCCACCGAGCCTTGGCACATCATGGCCAGGAAGTCCTCAGGGAGTGCCATTTTGGTGAGTGGGTGTTTGAGAGGTGATGCTAGGGCCAAGGGCACACTGTGTGTGTGCTCGGTGTGTGTGTGCTCGGAGTGTGTGTGTGCTCGGTGTGTGTGTGCATTGTGACCTGGCCAGACGGCTAATAGGAGGGAGCCCTGGATGCTGGCGTGGTTCCTAGGCTCATGTCTCCTGCAGGTATCCACTGAATATATCACACAGTCCTTTGATGGGGCTCTGTAATACACTATAGTATGTGTGGAGACATTAAAACCTAAGACACTATACTGTAAAATCCTACTGCACACCCAATGCTACCCAACCATATAAACTGACGGAGCTAGTTAGTAGTTCTCAGCTTTAACTCTCAGAACATGCTTGAGCATTCTGTTAGATTTTCAAAAGACTCTTGGAAGATATTTCAAAGCAAAACCTGACATAATGTTCTAAGCGTTATGACTTATTTCTTTGAATACAACCCCAAATGGAAAAAAACAAGCAAAGTTTAGTAATATAGTTTGCGATGCTCAAGTTATCAAAGTTTGTTCAAGTAAAGCCAATTGGTTTCTATTCTGCATGTCGGACACGGTGCAAAACAGAATAAATCATTTTCAAGTACTTATTTCAGCTCTTTCTTTAAGCTGCTTTAAAACACAAATACTCTACTTGGCCTAGCAATCTTGCATCAGCCTCCACTTACTACACAGAATCACTCAATTCATACTAACAAAAGAGCCACAGAGAGTAAAAAAAATCTAAGATGACAGAGAGGACTTAGTCTAAGATGACAGAGAGGACTTGTGTGTGGTTCAACAGGTAAGGCCTTTCCCATGGCATGTGATAAACGCTGGGTAGTAACTCCTCTCTTCTCCAGGGGTTAGTAAAGGCTCTTAGAAGGCTGATCTTTGTCTCTCCTCACAGCCATAACCCCAGGGTTGATGTAGTGCCGTGTGCTGTGCTCCATCCATCTCGTCAGGAGAGATAGATAGAAGACGTATGCTCAGAGTTTACTGAGTGTTGTAATCTCTCTGTATTACAAAGCTGGCAGGCTGAGCTGTGAGCCTCAGAGCCTGGAGGCCTGAAGCATCGCCTGGTGCACGGCGCTCCACCTCTGTTTGGATTTACCTTCCATATCTTTTAATACCCAGGGCGAGGTGGAGGTGATATGGACCTGCAGGCCGCAGCCTTGTAGCGCAATTGATCTTCACAGGGAGCACAAACACCCCCCCCCCCCCTTGAGGGCTCCTCTCTCCTGTCAGTACACAGGTCTTACAGTGTGACGAGCAGTACAGGAAGTCAGCGGGCACTTTAAGACAAGGCACTTTAAGACAGGCCTTTGGCAGTGAACACAGTGAGTTTTCAACTTCTTATGAAACTTCAGGCTTTTCAGTGTGACCTCACCAGGCCCAGGCATTCAGTATCGTTTAGCACCACATGGCTCTAGATGACTCCCCACACACCACTAGCTTATTGCAAAATTTGCCATGGATCGATATATATGCTCTTAAAATTGTGATGGGTTTTTCACGCAACACCAGAAATATGCAGAAGAGAATAAATAAACCAAACGGAATCGGTAATTTATTAAATGTTTTTAAATTAACTAGGCTACTGTGAGTGTTCTGTTAGTAATATGAGCCTTGGCAGGTTAGTTATTGCACTGCAAAATCTCCCCTCCCTGACAGGGTGTGACAATAAATTAGCATTCCTTTTCTCCCTGCATTTGCTTTCATGCAGCCGATGGTATTGAACTTCATAAATACACAATATGAAAGCATGAGAAGACCACAAACCCAGACATCTCTCCTCTACTTATGTACCGTTCAAACCTTTGAGTAAACAAAACCCTCATTGACAAATAAAGATGGTAGGATGCAACGGTCAATGTGTTAGAAGCTTTCTAGAGTAGTTGGTCTTCCATGGGGAGCAGTCCCCCCTTGCAACCCGATCTGATCTTGACACTTTGAAGAACATCAAAGCAAGCTGTGGCCCCTGGGCCCTTGCAGTGCACACATACACACACAGAGGAGAGCTGCTATACTCTTCACTGGCTTCTCTGTTGCTGCCTACACACAACACTCCTCAGCTCAGCCGAAACATGCACAACAGCCTGGCGCCTGACCCGACACACACACAGACACACACGCACAAAGTGATCTATAAAATAATACACACACACTAACAACACAAACACACACACACAGACAGAGCCACTACCCAGAAGAATCAACATGGTGACAGACAGCAATATCCTGTAACCTCTGGGAGAGAGATTTTTACTATCATTATCCTGTCCCAATGTTTCCAGTCCGGGTGTCAGTCACCAAGCGGCACTGGCAACATGTGAGGAAAGACATTGTGTCATTTCCTCCATAGCATTCAACTGCTCAGTAACACAGGAACAACTTAATGCAGCTGGGAGGACGTTGGTTTCTTCCCTAAAATACTTCCTTTGTACCACTCTATGTTTTCCTGCTGGTCTTAGTGGGTTTGAAACTGTCACTGGGCTGTGAGAGATGGTTGGATGTGAAGGCTGTGGTGTTAATGTACATTCTCTGACCTTACTGTGACCTGATGACCTAGGGCCGTATCGTCCAATACCACCTGAGAATGTAATGCATTATGTTAACGCGCTGTTCAGACCTGAGTTTAAATTGTATTCAAAATAATTTAATTAAATAATTTTATTTTGCTTGAGTCTGCCAAGTGCTAGATTGGTGGGTTTGCACTTTTGGTACTATTTCATTGGTTCCACTGAGCCAGGCAAGCTCAATTAAACAATTTCAAATACTATTTGCACCCAGGTCTGATTCACACATAAACTCAATAGTGAACACCGTGGCAGTGGCAGTACGCTCCATCATCACTGACCCTCATTTGATCCTCTGACTGCAGGATGTTTGATGCGTAAAGTAAATAATCAATTTAGTGTATGTTCGGGTCTTGAAAGCGCTGACATAATTGCCTGAAAAGCTTTGATCGAACGGATTTAAGTAATTAAAAAAACGTTGCCAGCTGGAACTGTATAACCCCGCGGCCCACTCAATACATCTCCAGCGCGGAGAGAGCGAGGAGGGAGAGGGAGTTTATTATCACAGTCAACCGCACCAGATCCATTTTTACAGACAAGCGCAAAATCTTTAATCTTTTTTTAAAGCCAGTTGACAACAACTTATTTGCTGATCAATCTGGCCCTGGGTGAATGCTGGACGCAAGCAGCCATCAATATGACCCCGGGGAGGAAGACAGGTAGCAAGGCACTCTAACACTGTTCCTATCGGACAGACATAAATCTAAATGAAGCACAGTTTGTTGGAGGGGGAGGCTTATACTGACACAACACTAGTGGTGGATACATAGCTGGAGACAGAGAGCTACAGTAGTAAACGGTGGCCATCTTGTGTTCCATTAGTTGCTGTGTTACTACAGAGGGCTGAGGGGTTAGCAGGCTGGCATGTGCCCCTCTTAGCATGGGGCTAATATTGCCACAGACAGCTAGCGTTTCTGCCAGCCAATAAAGGCAATGCATTCACACAGACGGTGTTCAGGGAATGTTCAGTTGTCCAGGGATTAGAATGAGTGTCATAGGTGCCCTGGTTAGGTTATAAAGAGCACTAGGAAACAGAAGCTTTCATTGATTATGTGTGGGCAAGAGGAGAATGGGATGACAGGATCAATGAATGAATTAATATGGGTGAGTAAATGAGTATTTACATAGCCAGGAAGAATGAAAGCCTAGTGAAATGAGTGAATGAATGAATGGACAGAAAACTATGAATGTAATCTAATGCATAGGTGATGGAGTTAATGGGTGAATAAAATAGTGAATCAATAAATGAATGAACTAATGTGCAATAAGGAATTCAATAAATATAATATATACAAGTATTGCTTTCTTCACATCAGTATACCTGAGACAAGTAATATGACAGTAATATGTCTGCTCATCTACAGTAGGTATGCATTGTAACTATTCCCTCTGCAAGGCAATCAAACAAGCTAAGCGTCAGTATAGAGACAAAGTAGAATCGCAATTCAACGGCTCAGACACAAGAGGTATGTGGCAGGGTCTACAGTCAATCACGGATTACAAAAAGAAAACCAGCCCCGTCACGGACCAGGACCAGGATGACTTCATCACTTTTTTGCATGCTTTGAGGACAACACAGTGCCACTGACACGGCCCGCAACCAAAACATGCGGACTCTCCTTCACTACAGCCGAGGTGAGTAAAACATTTAAACGTGTTAACCCTTGCAAGGCTGCAGGCCCAGACGGCATCACCACGTGTATGATGGGGTGTTATTCTATGTATTTATGTAGAAGCAGCAGCACTCTTTAATTGTTCAAGTCAAATTTCCTACGGGGACAATACAGTATATCATGATATAATTTAGGAGCTCCAGATCTGAGCTGCTGGAGGGCATTGTTTATACAGTTAACACAGCACTGTGTTACACTATGGATTAATATACTGTAGGTGTGTCTGTGTGTAGGAACCTTATGTAAAACAAATAAGCAAATCCAAGAACTACATTAATGCCTATAACACAGGTTTCTGATATGTCCATATTTTTCACAACACACACTAACTATACAAAACATTAAGAACACCTGATCTTTCCATGAAATAGACTGTCTATGATCCCTTATCACTTCAATCCATGTAGATGAAGGGGAGGAGAGGTTAAAGAAGGATTTTTAGGCCTTGAGACAATTGAGACATGGATTGTGTATGTGTGCCATTCAGAGGGGGAATGGGCAAAACAAAAGTCTTAAGTGCCTTTGAACGGGGTAAGTGCCAGGCGCACAAGTTTGTGTCAAGAACTGCAACTGCTGGGTTTTTCATGCTCAACAGTTTCCCATATGTGTATCAAGAATACTCCACCAACCAAAGGTAATCCGGCCTACTTAACACAACTGTGGGAAGCATTGGAGTCAGCATGGGCCAGCATCCCTGTGGAACCTTTAGACACCTTGTAGAGTCCATGTCCAGACACATTCAGGCATGTCTCTGTCTGACCACTGTGTTAGTTTTATCCCCTACTGCTGCAGTCAGTGTCAATAACATGGCCTGCATGGCTTCCACTGGGGAACCTGCAGTGTTTTAACAAAGTGGTCCTGGCTCTGATCACAATGAATTATAGAAGGAAAGACGCCCCACTGAACGGTGCATCCTTAACTGTGAAATATGTCCTCAAGCTGTCTTTCTGTCAGGGCCTGGGATCTGGAAATAATTATCTATTAATTTAATCTCACCATCTCCGTGGATCTCTCATACATACATTATCCATGACCAATCAAATGAGATATTGTTGAAGAAAGAGCAGCCATACTGGAAAACTTCAGGCTTCTATGAGCACCAGCTCTCCCTTCCTCCCTCGCCCCTCTACCATCGTTCTCTAACTTCATCTCCCTCTCCTCTTGCTTTTCCATCTCAGTGTGCCTTTATCCATCAATCCTCTTTCCCTCCATCTTTCTCTCTCCCTGTCTCACCCTCTCTCTCTCTCGTTATTTTTCTCTCTCTCTCTCGGGAAGTGAACACAATCTCATTAGCTGCTGGTGGATGAGGCGTCCTCTCCACGCAGGTTCAAGGTGATGGAAGATTAGGCCGTTTGGCCCAGGCTCATTCTGTATTCACACCACGTCTCTCTTCCGTGAACACCAAATTACATGGAACCTGGGGAGTCTAACTCCATTAATATTAAATGGAAGATTAATTTAACAATATGCGGCGGATATTTGTTACAAACCCATCATGTAAAAGTGACGTTTGGCAATACATTTGTGGGTGGCTCACTGTGGCTGGTGGGGCCGCAGTCCTATAAATGGGGGCATTTACAGCTAATCTCTATTTTCACACGTACGGCCGCATGCACACACAAGCACACACGCACACACGCGCACACACACACACACACACACACACACACACACACACACACACACACACACACACACACACACACACACACACACACACACACACACACACACACACACACACACACACACACACACACACACACACACACACACACACACACACACACACACACACACACACACACACACACAGAGAATGGGGCAGAAATATTTTTCCAGGAATGGTGTGTAATTCCGTATGCTGCTCGCTGGATCATTTATAATTTATTAGAAGTCTCCAACGGTTTGACCTCTTGCTGGTACAAGATACAAACACTTTGTCCATTGACCTACTTGCTAAGTCTCCACTCATTTATGGGTGAATTGGAGTCTGGTGATGGGAAAGGCTGCAAAGGCCAGCATGTGTGTAGCACATACAGTGTGCTTCTCTGGCATATACAGTAGAAAAGCCACCAAGCAAATAATATAAAAACAACTTCCTTGGACTCAAGAGTTGTATGCGTTTCTGTTGAAATCATCATTAACATTATCAATATTTACCAAGCAAATATAAAATGTTTGTAATGTCATTACTTGAGAATGTGTGCTGTTGCCACTGTACCGTTTGGTTTGTTGACAACCTGCATACATCTACAGTACACAGAGAGGTGTGTTAACATAAGCCTTGCATACACATGACTGCAATGCCTGCCCTGACATTCAACCTGGATCTATGAAGTGACAGAAACAAAAGGCAGGCGGCCATTTCCTAATAAGGGTCCATTTCAGTCGGCGGCTGGTCTGAGCACCTCTGGAACAGCACAGAAAGCTAACCCAAACGGCCTGGGCTCGGCTCTGTGTGGAGGGATACGGCCTGGACATGTCAGGGTGAGATATGCACATCAGTGCCCTGTGACAGTAACTCCTGATCGTATTTCACACCTCAGCAGTGTTCACGTCCCATTACTGCTCTGCTCCCCAGCCCCCACCCCACCAGCCATTACCACTACCCTGCACACAGACACTCACAGCTTTAATATGGAAGTGAAACAGTCATTTTCAGATTGGGAAGAGAGAGAGGAGTGTTGGGGTGGATGGAGGGGAGGGAGGTGTGTGGTGAATTAATGGCTAATCTTCTCAGACAGGAGAAAGTTTTTGACTTTTAGCTTTACAGCTAGCTAACCCCCTACCCTCCTTTCCCCGGGCCCAGAGCCCATACCCCACCCCCCACCTCTTGTCTACCAGGCAGACAGCATCTTGCGTGTTCTCTCGCCTCATCTTTCTGCTCTATAATGGTACATTTCTTAGGGGACATCAATGCCTAATTAGGGGAATTGATAACCCAGCAACTTATTAACGTGGACAATACAGTTAAAAGTCATTAAAGATAACCACAGCAATAAGTCTGGCTTTAAGCGTCACTAGGTTTCACAGCCACCATGTCAAGGTTGTAAAAGGAGAGAGTGAGAGGAGGAGAAAAGGAGAGGAGGGGAGAGAGAAAAAAGCAATTCCTGCCTACTCAACTGTAAATGCTTGGTTATTGGAATCTTTAAAATGGGCACCAAGGAGAACATTACATGACCAAATCTCCCTTTTCCTCTGAGTTAACGAAGAATTAGGGTTCCCATTTGTCGTATTAGAGGGTTCACGGGAGGTCAGGGCATTGTGGAAAGTGTGTTTGACAACGGCGTCAATTTAGCCGCAGAGCAGCTCACAGGCCCGTGACGGAACATCACTCACAGCTGTCACAACCACTTATCTTTCTCATTGTCACCAAACCAACAAAATTCAGGTCAAGATATATTTTTTTCACTACTTCATTTCACATTTATTTTACAATGTGCTGAAGCCAACTCACTGTGAAAAGGCCTCTGTAATAATTTAAAAGTATAATTTGAAACCCCTTTTTCAACACCACATTCTGTTATTTTGACTGCCAATACTTGCATGAATAACCACTCACTTCACTGAGCTCACACTCGAATGAGTAATGGATTTATACATCTAGTTTCTGGAAAGGAAAGCAATAACATGCCTGTTCTTCTTTATTGTTTGTACGTATTCCAGTAATACAGCAAAAGTGCATTTCTGTAGAGTATGCGTCACATGCCTATAGTTGACATGGCTTTCAAATAAAGGTGAATATACACTTGAATAATCACATTAATCTGGGTTCTCTGATACGCTTTGGGTGGCGGAGCGCAACCTAACCAAGCTGAGAATGAGGTGTCATGTGTAATGTGTTCAGTGCTGGACTGAGCCATAGGAACCAATGAGGGGTGAGCTAATGCTAGGCTAGCGGCAGGCTAATTGACCATGGCTTCATGTTACCATCTTCGTGAGGCATACAAAATGAACGTAAAGGAAGTGCCATGGCATATTTCATCATAGGTCCTCATTCAAACACACAAGTAGACACATTTCTATGATTTTAAAATGGATTATTCAGTTGGTAAAGGAAGCTGGCTAATCTATTGGAACTCTGGGTAACGACACATTCCATCTGCGGTTTCCCATGATTTTTAAAATGTATTTTACCTTTATTTGACTAGGCAAGTCAGTTAAGAACAAATTCTTATTTTCAATAAGGGCCGAGGAACAGTGGGTTTACCTGCCTGTTCAGGGGCAGAACGACAGATCTGTACTTTGTCAGCTCGGGGGTTTGAACTTGCAACCTTCTGGTTACTAGTCCAACACTATAACCACTAGGCTACCCTGCCAACACTAGGCTACTAGGCTACCCTGCCGCCATGTCAAACACATGATGAAGACGTCAAATGCATGAGACATTCATCAAAACATTTCACCTGGACAATAAAGAAAAAACAAAACAATTGTTAACCTGGAAAAGCAACAGTTGTTGAACTAAATATACAGTGTGTGTTGAGGATGGTCTTTACTGTACACTATGTGGTTGAATCACTGGCTGCTAACAAATGCTGATGCACAGCTCTTTTTTTCTGCAGGAGTTCTTTTAGCATCATCCTGGCTTCCAGCCCACCGCTAATTTGGCCAGTTAGTTTTACCGCCTTTCATTTCCTGGTGCTCTAACAGGTTACAAGAGCAGCTTGCGCTGCGTTGCAATTAGTCAGAGGAGGGCCCTGTTACCGTCAGACATCCACAATAGATGATTAGTCCTGTTAGGGCACAACATTATGGTTATTCACTACATTACAGTACCTCCAGAGAGGCCAATGGAACACTTCCCTGTTTCAACACAAAATGGAGTTAAGAAAGTCAGGTGGTTTACATTTTTAACTGGAAAGAGCAAAGTGTAGAAATGGCCATAGTGAAGTCGATTAATTAATTATCATGAACCTTCTAATTTACAGTACCAGTCAAAGGTTTGGGTACACATACTCATTCAAGTCTTTTTTAATTTGTACTGTTTTCGACATTGTAGATTCTTCAGTAGCCACCCTTTGCCTTGATGACAGCTTTGCACACTATTGGCATTCTCTCAAACATCGTCACCTGGAATGTATTTAATGCTTTTCCAACAGTCTTGAAGGAGTTCCCACATATGCAAAGCACTTGTTGGCTGCTTTTCCTTCACTCTGCGGTCCAACTCATCCCAAACCATCTCAATTGGGTTGAGGTTGGCTGATCGTGGAGGCCAGGTCATCTGATGCAGCACTCTATCACTCTCCTTCTTGGTCAAATAGCCCTTACACAGCCTGGAGGTGTGTTGGATTATTGTACTGTTGAAAAGAAAATGATAGACCCACCCCATATCACTGCAGAATGCTGTGGTAGCCATGCATGTTAAGTGTGCCTTGAATTCTAAGTAAATCATTGACAATGTCACCAGCAAAGCACCCCCACACCATCATACCTCCTCCATGCTTCACGGTGGGAACCACACATGAAGAGATCATCCGTTCACCGACACGACGGTTGGACCCAAAAATCTCAAATTTGGACTCATCAGACCAAAGGACATATTTCCACTGCTCAATTGCTTGTGTTTCTTGGTGTCCTTTAGTAGTGGTTTCTTTGCAGCAATTCGACCATGAAGGCCTGATTCACGCAGTCTCCCTCTGAACAGTTGATGTTGAGATGTGTCTGTTACTTGAATTCCGTGAAGCATTTTTTTGGGGCTGCAATTTCTGAGGCTGGTAACTCTAATAAACATATCCTCTGCAGCAGAGGTAACTCTGGAGCTTCCTTTCATGTGGTGGTCCTGATGAGAGAGTGCTTGACGGTTTTTGGGACTGCATTTGAAGAAACTTTCAGAGTTCTTGAAATTTTCCTCATTGACTGACCTTCATGTCTTAACTTAATGATGGACTGTCATGTCTCTTTGCTTATTTGAGCTGTTCTTGCCATAAAATGGAATCAGTCTTTTACCAAATAGGGCGATCTTCTGTATACCACCCCTACCTTGTTACAACACAACTGTTTGACTCAAATGCATTAAGAAGGAAAGAAATTCCACAAATGAACTTTTAACAAGGCACACCTGTTAATTGAAATGCATTCCAGGTCACTGCCTCATGATGCTGGTTGAGAGAATGGCAAGATTGTGCAAAGGGGTGGCTACTTTGAAGAATCTCAAATCTCAAATATATTTTTATTTGTTTAACACATTTTTGATTACTACATGGTTCCATATGTGTTATTTCATAGTTTTATTCTACAATGTAGAAAATAGTAAAAATAAAGAAGAACCCTGGAATGAGTGTCCAAACTTTTGACTGGTACTGTAGGTGCTGCTGTTCAACTAGTCTTGAAAGAGAAATGGCCACACTTTATTTGGATAGTTCGGATCGTCCATCTGTTGATACTCTACAGATGGTCATACTATCAACAAACACTGTTGATAAGCAACTGCTTGCTAAGGTTATGGTTATAGGGTTAGGGTTAGGTTTAGAATAAGGGTTAGGGTAAGGGTTAAGTTTAGGGTGAGGATAAGGGTTAAGGTTAGGGTTAGATAGTTTAAATGTTACTGACAGTCTGTAGAGCATCTACAGATGGACTATCCAAACAAAGTTTTACCAGAGAAAATATGAGTGGAATTTGAAGGAAGAACGTTAAAAGAGAAAGCATTATTCAAAAGGAATTATTCATCAAAGAAAAGGGTGTAATATTTAGGTAACCATGTTTTCTAACAAATTCACATGGACACATTTTCAGATTTATGTTCCTTCTCTGAAACATCCCATCTTCAAAAATCCATCTACTATTTGTGTCTTGTTGGTTTACAAGTGTAAACGCTGGGTCATTATTTCAGTAAGAACATGAAAAGTAATTATGAAAACAAATAACTTGACCTCCCAGTGGTTGCATCAGTTTTTTTTAAAGCGTTTAGCTGTCAAGCTGCAAGCCGAACAATAAATGAAGGGGAATTGAAATTTGGAGGCAAATGATTTAACAGGACTGTTATTACGGCAGCACATGTGGAATTATTTCTATATTGCCAGTGTTCAGTCCAATTATGTTACTTTATCACGCCAGGGAATAGTCAGTGGTGTAATTAAATAGTAGCTCATTCAAAACGCACAGCATCTATAACCTTGAGGTCTCAATGTCCTTTTATCTAGCTCGGAAATTGACTGGAAAATACAGAGAATAAAATGGAGATTGCCTTTCTCTGTTCTGTTTCTTGGAAAATAATAGTTTATGTCGTAGTTCAAATGGTGGCTATTTCCTGGAGTCTCATGCATATCCTTCTCTGAGAATACTGTGTACGTTCACAATGCAATACAAAACAATTCATTGTTAAATAAAATGTCCCAATCGATAAAAGTATGTACTAACAGTCATACATGTAGGTCATGGGCAAGTGTACATGGATCTAGAAATGCAGCCATGTGACCCAAAACAGCTATTGAGCTCAGAATTTAAATCTGGTTATAATTGGGCGCCAAGTCATGGAGGTCTCTTGACACAGCCACTGTAATCTGTTTAGTGGTCTATTTCACCACCAGCTCCCTTCCCAACACCGTGTGACTCTGTAGACAATGCAGTTATACTGCCTAACCCTAGCCCCACCTTCACCACCACCTTGGCAGTTGTTACCGCTTGTGACATAAACGTGATGTCGCAACCAATCAAAGCCTTCCACGGTGACACTGAGAGTCTACCACAATGTCAGACCGCAGACCGACACAACACACACGGGGGAAAAATGTGCGTTGACAAACCATATCAGCTCTGCCAAACCAGATCACTGTCACACGCTTAGACCAAATGACAGGTTGGCAAACAAGGAGAGAAGTTTGATGTGGTGTGTTTTTTAATCTCTGTTTCATCATCTTTGTTAGAACACAAGCTACTTGTGGATGTATTCATTAGAGGCTTTTTAAATAAAATAAGTCATTAGTCGAGCTGGGGACAACAGTACATAACTGTTGAATGTAGGAGGGAAGTGATTGGTTGGTGTTGATGATTTGATTAAGCTCAAGATGCTTGTGTTTTGCTTTTTGCTTTATAATTGAATTTCTGGCAGCAGAGAGGATTTAATTTGATGCATCTGTAATTGACAGTTTCAAACATATTGTTATAATTTTAGATGGCTGCAAGTGACAATTTTCCTAGACATTCATTTAAATCATCATTTCAATTCTTGTATGCATCCATACGAGTCCAGGTTTTATGTATGACTATGTTACTTATGATGGAAAAGAAGTATGCAAACATGTATCCAGTCACGTATCAATTTAACCCCTATGAATGTACGATTAAAAATGACCTAAAATGAAGTACTACGCAATCATTAAACACATACTATCTATTTCATTAACATCTGAATTCCATGCTCCCTTTTTACAGTCTTAAAAATACATTTTGCTGGGGAAAAATCCTAACAAATCGTCTTTCCTTCAGAAGTCTTCCTCTATTCCGTGGCAATTAGTCCATGTTTCAAAATGCCATGGTGGCTTCCCTTTCAAATTGTGGGAGTAATATGCTGTTGCTCCGCCAAAAGGTTTGCCCTAACTGGATCTCTGGGGACCCCCTGGATCTCTGGCCCCATCCATAACTCAACGGCACCTTCAGGGACCCACACTCTACTGTTTTGTTTTAACCTCCGAGCTCATTATCAGAAGTCTCAGGGGCGCCTGGCTAACCAGAGACACAGAGAATTAGGAGGTGCTCTGCTTGGCAGCGAGGCACACTCAGAGCCATAAATGGATGATAGCAAGCAGAGAGATCAGTAGCAGGGAAGAGAGAAACCTGCGGGAATACAGTCAACTTGCAGAGTAAGGCACTTTTAAATATATATTTAGCATTTACACCTGCTACGTTTTAGCTTGCCGATGTGTTGTAGCAAGCTGCTCCCCTTCTCAAGGAGCCATTTGAAGTGATAAAGCACCGTCAATGCTATCTGCTCCGACACGAGGGATGGTGCTCAGCTCCTGTGCAGGAACCATCATCAAGTTCTGAGAGCATGTTTCCGGCTTTTAAGTCCAACAATTGAAATGGACGTGAGCGAAGGAAAGAACTGTTCAATTGCTGAACATGTTAAAATATGTAGGCTCCTATTTTAGCTGTTGAGAAGAAGTGTTACTTTATCATTGTGATGTAGTGAAAGACAGTCAATGAAGAGAATAGATATGCTTTCAAAGTGTTATTACACCACAGTGGTAATGATAACTCTCAGCTCCTGTTGAGTACAACATTGCTTCTCACTCAATTCCTCAGTTTGTTTTACAAGTACGACATTACAATTGCATAAACTGGACTTGTACATACATAGAAAATTAGGGTTGGGAGCCATACGAAGGCTACAGTATATGCTAAGCCCAAGAGCCCATAATGCACAGTGTAAAAGAAGAAACCAGACCCTCTATTTCATAGCTGCTAATTTGTGCTGTCTATTTGTCTGCAGGCCCTAGTTAGTGATATTCTGGATGGAAGGAAGCCTCTGTCTGTTGACTCAGTAGCGGAATACTGATCTCAGTCTGCTGTGGAACTCATTATGGTAGGAAGGAGAGGACCGGAGAGGGAGAAGAGGAGGAGCTGGGGAACAGGGACACTCTCTTTTAAGTGCTAAAACTTAATTAACTACTCCCTATCACATGAATAAATGCTACAGTTTACTATAGAATTCTACAGTACTTAGTATGAAATTCTGTAGTAAAGTGTAAAATACTGTAGAATACTATATGACACACTGTAGTATCCCTCAATCATCTGTTGTACTTACTATAGCATCTTGTAGTATACTGTAGAATACTGCAGTAAATACTACAATGCCTGCAAAAACACTACAGTGTATCTGCAAAAACACTACAGTTTTTTAAATATAATAATACTATAGTATTTCATTTGTATATACCCCACCCATTCCTCTCCCCATATCCCAATTTGTTCCACCCGTGAGTGAGAAACCGACCTGCCAAGTATAGACCATACAGTATATTGTGTTCCCTACAGGTTATCGAAAAGAGCAGAAGCTCTGAAATATCTGTTCAGACTCCAGTCCTACCTACCTACCTACCTACCTACCTACCTACCTACCTACCTACCTACCTACCTACCTACCTACCTACCTACCTACCTACCTACCTACCTACCTACCTACCTACCTACCTACGTTTATGGAAAATGTTCTCTTTTAGTATTTGTCCAGTAGGTTTCCTTAATTAAAACTTCTTCAGGCTAGGGTCCTTTTTTCAGAATTTCTGCCTGACCGAGGTGTCCAAAGTAAACGGCCTGTTACTCAGGCCCAGAAGCCAGGATATGCATATAATTGGTAGCATTGGATAGAGAACACTTTGTTTGTAGAAATTTTAAAATAATGTATGAGAATATAACACAATTGGTATGGCAGGCGAAAATCCAAAGAAAAACCAACCTGAATGTTTTTTTGTTTGTTCCCAAGCTCTTATAATGGAAGGCTATGGGTTCTATGTAATTCCAGCTCCCAGATTGCAATTCCTATGGCTTCCACTAGATGCCAACAGTCTTTATTCATTGTTTAAGGCTTGTTTATTCAAAAACGAGGAAGAATTTGAAATTTTTGTACATAGAGTCTCAGTACAATATCAGTGTGTCGGTGCGCCACAAGGAGGACGCATGCTTAATACTTTGACTTTTCTATTGAACATACTTCTGTCCATATGAAATAAATAAATATAGTTTATTTACATTTTAGGATACCTGAGGATTAAATAGAAAAGTAGTTTGACTTGTTTGAACAAAGTTTAGCGGTAGCTTTTTGGACTCCTTTGTCTGCAAGTTGAACGAGTGGATTACTGAAATCAATGGCGCCAACTAAACAGACTTGTTGGGATATAAAGAAGGATTTCATCTAACAAAACGACCATTCATGTTGTAGCTGGGACCCTTGGAATTGCAAACAATGGAAGATTTTCAAAAGTAAGTGATTTATTTAATCGCTATTTGTGATTTTACCAGCTTGTGCTGGTTGAAAAATATATTGATGTGGGGCGCCGTCCTAAAACAATCACATGGTATGTTTTCGCTGTAAAGACTGTTGTAAATCGGACAGTGCAGTTAGATTAACAAGAATTTAAGCTTTTAACCTCTTAAGTCGACCCCCTACTTTTTCGAACATTCTGTTAAAAATCGTGCAACATTTCAGCGCCCTGCTACTCATGCCAGGAATATAGTATATGCATATGATTAGTATGTGTGGATAGAAAACACTCAGACGTTTATAAAACTGGTTAAATCACGGCTGTGACTATAACAGAACGTGCATTTCATCGAAAAGCGCAGGAAAATCTGATCACTGAAAATGGGAAAATATATCCATGCGCCACTTGAACGTGTTGTTGAATGGGAGCCACATTAAATGGGGCCGAGGTTGCAATACCTACAGCTTCCACATGATGTCAACAGTCTTGTCATTTGCCTACGATTTGTTATTTGCCTACGAGGCAGCGCATTTCTTTCGGTCTCCGACCGGATATTTTGGTTGAGATTTACCCGGACATTATTTCCAGACGTACAGCTAGAGAATATACATCGCCTCGTGATCAATTTGATCGATTATTAACGTTTACTAATACCTAAAGTTGCATTACAAAAGTATTTCGAAGTGTTTTGTGAAAGTTTATCGTCGACTTTTTTAATTTTAAAAAAAGACGTTGCGTTAAAAAACTATGTTTCTTTCCTTGATCACACAGTCTTCATAGATCACTATCTAGGCTATATATGGACCGATTTAAACGGAAAAAAAGACCCAATAGTGATGTTTATGGGACATCTAGGAGTGCCAACAAAGAAGATTGTCAAAGGTAATGAATGTTTTATATTTTATTTGTGAGTTTTGTGTAGCGCCGACTATGCTAATTATTTTGTTTACGTCCCCTGCGGGTCTTTTGGGGTGTTACATGCTATCAGATAATAGCTTCTCATGCTTTCGCCAAAAAGCATTTTAAAAATCTGACTCGTTGGCTTTAATTCAGTACCCTGCATGTGTATTTTAATGAACGTTTGAGTTTTAACGAGTGATATTAGCATTTAGCGTAGCGCATTTGCATTTCCAGATGTCTAGATGGGACGCCTGCGTGTCGGGTGGAGGTAAGAGGTTAAACGATATAAGATACTTGTATGTTCATAAATGTTTAATATTACGATTATTTATTTGAATTGCACGCCCTCCAATTTCACCGGATGTTGTCAGCACGTGTCCCACTAGCGGGATGCCGAGCCTTAAGAAGTTGGAGAAAGCACCCAATTCTATGTCAAGGATAATACAACAAAAACACTATTGTACAAACTGCAGTAAAACTGCAATAAAACACTACACTGATTACTATAGAATATACTCTCTATTTTTATTACTATAGTAACACAACAGTATTTATACTATAGTAAACTGTAAATAATATAGTATACTGCAATAATATCTGCAAAAGCAAAACACTGTAGTAAATACTAAAGTAATGTATCTGAAAAAAACACTGCAGTAAACTATAGTATTTTTTCATGTGGGTATCCTCTCTTTCTTTCTCTCTTCCTTCTCCAAAAGCTAGTAGCCAAGGCCAAAAGGTTGCTTCTTTGACACAAACTTTTTTTCTCTTAGCCAGGTACTTTGGGGCCATTCTTTAAAATTATGGATTGTTTCCTACAGCAAAAGCCTGGCTCTTAAATGAACATTATGAAGCTTTGACCCTTTTATACATTAAGCATTCCCCATAGGGCCAGAGAAACATCTCAGAGCATTGTTGCTTCATAGCTCAGCCTTTTTCCCTCTCACTACTGGGGCTGATTAAAACCCTAGCATGTTGCTAAGAGTGAAACAGACGTTTTTTATTATTTTCACCAACCAGAAATAAACAAGGCTGGTTGTCAGAATGCGGCCACACAAACAGAACTGAGATGTAGAGAGAAGAAACCCTGAAAGAGCTCAAACGAGCCAATAACCCACCAGGCCCAAAGATCCCCAGGACACATGGTAACCTTTACTCTTTTAGGCCTTGGTTATTACAACAGCAACAACTATAGATAGAGACCGACAGTGGTGGGATTTAGTTAAGGGGGACTACAGTAAGACTAATACAGTATGCATTGCGCTTTTGTTATTTCCCACTGATAGTGATTTGGCTGGGTGAAAACTGTTCAAGATATAACTAAAATGTAATCAACATAGCAGTTGTACTATAGGCCTACTGTAAAATAGCAAATGTGACAGGGGCATGGTAGAGCTGGTTGTAAGGCTTGACCCTATTGATGCTCTCTAATGCTACAAGCTGTGATGCTGATCCTGGTACATAAGACGAAACATCCACACAGGGTCCTACAATTACAATACAGATCCTTGGTTGACTTGCATGAAAGCATTTTATGCCTAGTCTCAAGAGTTAAGGATCTGGCAGCTAAATGAATATAAATAAATAAAGAGGGAGGCAAGTGAGAAAGAGGGTGAGAAAGAGCCTCGGAGGAGAGATCTGCTCCGATTTTAGTCTTTGAATGTTGCAAATTAAATTCCCTCGTCAAGGCTCTAATCATTCACAGCAGATGGGGGCTTACGCTCGGTTTTAGATCCGCGGGAATTCTAATGGTTATTGTTTCGGTTTAAATTGGGAGATTATTGCATTTTAATAAGTCCTCTTTGGGACTTGCCGCAACAATGGAGTGCCATGAATTACTGTAGATAGCTGTTCGTGTGTGCAGGGGGGAAAAATCAAGTTACTAAGTGTGACAAGTTGCTCCTTCTCCCACTCTTCCCCTTTTTCAGAGATGGCTCCGAGTGTATTTACCACCAAATGAACTATGTGCCGTGGGGAAAAGGAGCTTGGCTGTGGATTTTCATTAAAATGACACATCTGTTCAGCAATTTCTGCAAAGTAATTTTGCTAAAAGTTTTATCAGCTAATTTTAATTATTCACTCCAGTGAGTTGAATACAGGATTCATCATGTTGAATTAATACATTCAACATGACTTTTTTTTCTCCCTCCCTCGTTCCCAAATAGATGAGAGGAGGGAAAAATGCAATCAACAAATTGAATTGTCATGCACTGCGGATTAAAATGTGATTTGTTAATTACAAAAATATATACAGTAACTATACAGGCTTCTATATTTTGAAGAATTAGGTGGCTCTAAACTGAATCGACAGGGATTAAGTTTAGACCAACCTATCTGTGAGGACTTGCATCATTACAGCTTCTAGGTGTGGCGTGTCATGTAGTTACCACTGTGACTGCCCATTTCCCCGTGTTTATACACAGTCGTAATCGATTGTGTTAGTTTCAGTTGCCACACTATGTCCTTTGGGCATAAAGCCCTTTAGCTCAAGTCTTTTGTGACCGTTTCAGGGGACATTAGATTTCTCAGGCCCTCTAAAGCGTTCATGACTGTGAGAATGAAAGTGTTTTAGTCACAGATTAAAAACTGACACCTTATCTAATGAGCATTTTCACCATGAAGGAGCTCCTATTCGCTACCCATAAACAAGAACCATCAGGAGAATAGTCTAGCTCAGTCTGAGACGCTACTACCGCAGCACAGAGCACAGAGCACAGAGCCAGCACTAACTGACGATACCACTGGAGCTGAGGGAGAATCACAAAGAGCTCTCATTCAAAGAGAATCACATTCAAAGACCCAACTATTCAAAGACATCCCATTCAAGGACCTCTAGCTTCCCAGTCAAGTTACGGCAGCTATACTGCTGCTAAACTGTGCTTTTGGTCCGAGTAGAAACACAAAGACCTGAGGCTCAGAAAAAGGATTGATTTTTTCCCTATTCTATTCTATCTTATCTCCTAAGGTAACTTTCCTTAGCAACTTGTCCCTGGAGACTATCCCCTTGCCCTGCTATCCCGATGCACATCAGCACACAGAACAAATGAGACGCCAGGGCAGGGAGAGACAGGCAGATTGGAAAGTGATACCTTTCAAGTAGGGGCTCCTGTGAAGCACGTTTTCCTCTCTCTGTGTGTCTCTGAATTCTGTAAAGCATCCCAAAGGAGTCCTCTACAACAGACTGTGAGGACATTAGAGGTTTTATGGACAAAGTGATGGAAAAAACAACATACAGTATTTGTTCTACATTAAAAGGCAACCTATTAAAAGGTAGTAAGGACATCAGGTTAGGTGTTCCACCTTAAATTGAGGTGAGTTGAGGTGGTCTCTGTCATTTTCAAACGCCTGCAGTGAGTATGAATATTTCTAAATAACCCAATTCCTCTTTGACAAAGGGCCAGGTACGGATGACTCAGTCACAGTCACCGTGTTATCAGATGTACCTTACATTAGTGTACATGGGAGTACAGGGCTGCTGTTTCTGAACCTCGGCCAGCAAGACCATTTTTAATATTGAATCACTGCTCCAAAGGCTACTGCTACTACTTCAAAAATTTGCTTCACAAATTCAATTCTCCCATAAAATATGTGCCTTCCTTAAAGTCACAGGTTCTCACCCAATATCCTCCAGGCAAACTATGTAACTATTATTTGGAATTGTGATGTAGTTATGAATATGTCTGCAGGAAAACCAAAATGTCAAACACTTTTAATAATCTGTTTATGGTAGGGAAATGATAGCAAGGAAATAAAGGTAGCTAGCATTGGACCCAATGATGCCTAACCATCCGAGTGACTGAATGATTGGAAAGCTTTCTCTGACGGCTCTCCGCTTCACTCCCTCTGTCCGTCCCTCCCTTCCTCCAAACCCCACACAGCTGAATGTTTTTCCCTCTCTGGAGGCCTGTACCGGTTATCAAATGTAATAAATAAAGCAACTGAAATCTGTCTACTCTTCATCTTCCTTTGCTCTCCCAGGGATTTCAGCAAGCTGGCAAATTACCATTTCCAGGCACCATATTCCCAAGACGCCACGGTGCTGCTTTTCTTCTCTTCCTGATGGAATCAGATGAGCACAACACCAAGGGAGACATTGTTATCCACTCACTAGGATCCCAAAAAAACCAAGGCATTACTGCAACAGCCTGCTCTGACAGCTCGCCATATGAGAGTCTATGTCAAGACAGCAGGAGGAGAGAAAAAAATATGGACACAGTTTTCAGTTTTAAAAAATCCCTTTATGTACCATGGATGGTAATAGAGTGAAAATATAGCTTTCCCTTTCCCTTCTGAAAGCAATGCGTATAATGCACTTTCTAGAATGACTCTAACCTCGAGTAGAGTAGACGAATGCAGCAGCAGCAGTTGAGAGAGGAAAATGATGTGCAAATTGAAATGAATTGAAATGGTTCCAGATTTATACAGGGATTTAAATAAGCAGGAATAAAAAAGGCATTTTCAAAATACATATCTAAGCCAAGAAAAGAGGGTGGGCCCTAAGTGTGAAAGTAAATGTATATGATCTGTGCTAGGCGAGAAAGATATAAACTCTCCTTCTGGCTGGGTTTGTAGAGCAGCTATTTCATGGATTACAGGTTCAATCTGGGGAGGGAGGAACACCAAAGAGCAGCTCCCTGTGGGGTGAAGGCTGGAGCAGAACAAAAGAGGGGGAAAATACAGAATTGTTCATCTCAGAAATGTAATGCATAGAAAACATTCTTTAATGCTTTCATACGGTACATAACGACTGGTTACCCCGGGAGCGATTCAAATTACTGTGCCTGTGTCTCGTGATCTGATTTGGAGGAAGAAAAGGTAAATGGGACATTTCTCCATGCAGCAGAGCATATTGCAGAGGTAAAATGTATATTACAATGAGCAGTATTCAGATATTCAGATATGATAACAACTGAATTAACCACTTAGTGATTTTGTCTCACCAGGGCCCTAAGAGTCTATCTCAGGAGTAAAGTTTTGAATTTGAATTTTGTTTAAAAAATAGAGCTAACTCTCTCCTAGAAGCTAAATTTGGAAGGGGACAAATAACCCCCTAGAGAATACTCTGATCTTGTTACAGCAGTAAATGCAGTGCCTTCAGACAGTATTCACACACCTTGACTTTTTCCACATTTTGTTGTGTTAAAGTCTGAATTCAAAATGGATTCAATTGAGATTCATTGTCACTGGCCTACACACAATACTGCATAATGTCATAGTCTATTTTTATTGCTGTTGAAATTCTTACAAATTAATTAAAAACGGAAAGCTGAAATGTCTTGACTCAATAAATATTCAAAAACAAAATACATTCTGGAGTAAAAATGTGCTTCACAAGTCACATAATAAGTTGCATGGACTCACTCAATAATAGTGTTTAACATGATTTTTGAATGACAACCTCATCTCTGTCCCCCACTCAAAATTTTAAAAAGCAGACATTGAATATTGTCACGGATCCCTCCGGAACTTTCATTACACCTATTCCCACTGATTAGTACTTGTATAAGTGTGCCCATTGGTTTCCATTGAGGCTGTCATTTATTGTTACAATGTCCGTTGGTGCGTGTGAGTACCTGTGCTGTGTATTTTGGCCTTCGCTCCATTGTGGGTTGTGCAGATGACTATGGGTTTCGTCTCGTGGGTTAATCATCGTGCGCCTGTGTTACTTATTCGAGGTATTACTCTGTAACGACGTTCGTCTGTTGTAAGAAGAGAGTCAGACCGAAATGCAGCGTGTAGGTTACTCATGACTTTAATTAATGAAAACGGTACATGAAATAACTGAAAATACGAAAACAACAAACGAAACGTGAAACTAATTACAGCCTACCTGGTGACTACTACACAGAGACAAGTACAAACACCCACAAATTACAACGCGAAAGTCAGGCTGTCTAAATACGGTTCTCAATCAGAGACAACGACAAGCACCTGACTCTGATTGAGAATCGCCCCAGGCAGCCAAGCCTAACTAGACACACCCCTAATCATAAACAATCCCAATTACTACAAACCCCAATACGAATACAACATATAAACCCATGTCACACCCTGGCCTACCCAAACATATAACAAAAACACAAAATACAATGACCAAGGCGTGACATACTCGCTTTTTTGTTTTGGGTTTCTACCCTGTCTTTTGTAAAGTGTTTCTTTGGTCTTTGTCCCAGTGCCTTTACACGGCACGCCATAATTTGGGCTTAATAAAAACCTATATTACGCATTCCTATGCCTATCCCCCAAGTCCTTTACGCCAACGTGACAGAATATCCCTTTGAGCATGGTGGTGGTGAGGTTATTTATTACACTTTGGAATGTATATCAATACACTCAGTCACTACAAAGATACAGGCGTCCTTCCTAACTCAGTTACCGGAGAGCAAGGAAACCGTGAGGCCAATGGGGACTTTAAAACAGTTATAGAGTTTAATGGCTGTGATAGAAGAAACTGAGGACGGAACAACAACATTGTAGTTACTCCACAATACTAACCTAATTGTCAGAGTGAAATGAAAGAAGTCTGTAAAGAATAAAAATATTCCAAAACATGCATCCTGTTTGCAACAAGGCACTAAAGTAATACTGCAAAAACATTTGGCAAAGCAATTCATTTTTTTGTTCTGAATACAAAATGTTTCGGGCAAATCCAAAACAACACATTATTCCATCCCACTCTCTATATTTTCAAGCACGGTGGTGGCTTTCCACCGGACACTAGGAGATTATTTATTTCAGCAGCACAATAACCTAAAACACAAGGCCAAATCTACACTGAAGTTGCTTACCAAGAAGCCAGTGAATGTTCCTGAGTGGCCGAGTTACAGTTTTAACATAAATCTACTTGAAAATCTATGGCAAGACCTGAAAATGGTTGTCTAGAAATGATTAAGAACCATTTTGACAGAGCTTGAAGAATTTTGAAAATAATAATGGGCAAATGTTGCACAATCCCGGTGTGGAAAGCTCTTAGAGACTGACCCAGAAAGACTCACAGCTGTAACTGCTGCCGAAGGTGCTTCTACAAAGTATCGACACAGGGATGTGAATACTTATGTAAATTATATATTTCTGTATTTAATTTTCAATACATTTCCAAACATTTCTAAAACCATGTTTTCACTTTGTCATTATGGGATATTGTGTGCAGATGAATGAGAAAAAATAACAATTTTGAATTCAGGCTGTTACACAATGAAATTTGAAATAAATCAAGGTGTATGAATTCTCTCCGAAGGCACTGTATATATTAAAAACTATTTTGGATGTGCGAACATTGGCCTTTAAATGAACTTGTATCCAGAAACAGGACTATCTTGGCTGCCAGCAGCAACAATGTGACCTTTTCCACTGAATTATAATTAAATTAGACTACCTTCTAACTGCTTTTAATATGAGCCAGGCCTGTGATGCCTCTCTGCCTGGACAATAATTGGCAGCATAAATAAATGAATGATATGAGGACAAAATGATGTCCTATAGAACAGAGCGACCCATTGACATTGCAGAAATGCACGCCGCTGATTAAAATAAACCAAAAATAAACCACATTGACAGGTAGTAAAAAGAGGTTCTCCTGTCAAAATGTATCTATTGTGATGCATTTTACATTTTATATAGAGGGTGTAGGTGGTGTGTGTGTGCATGCGTGTGTGTGGGTCATGTTTCACATGGTTGTGTAAACACAGTTGTTTTTTACACTACCGTTCAAAGGTTTGGGGTCACGTAGTAATGTCATTGTTTTTTATACCTAGGTGTCTGGTTAGACTGTAAACTCTCCTTCCAGACTCACATCAAACATCTCCAATCCAATGTTAAATCTAGAATTGGCTTCCTATTTCGCAACAAAGCCTCCTTCACTCATGCTGCCAAACATACCCTTATAAAACTGACCATCCTACTGATCCTCGACTTCGGCGACGTCATTTACAAAATAGCCTCCAGTACCCTACTCAATAAATTGGATGCAGTCTATCACAGTGCCATCCATTTGTCACCAAAGCCCCATATACTACCCACCACTGCGACCTGTACGCTCTCGTTGGCTGGCCCTCGCTTCATACTCGTCGCCAAACCTACTGGCTCCAGGTCATCTACAAGACCCTGCTAGGTAAAGTCCCCCCTTATCTCACCTCGCTGGTCACCATAGCAGCACCCACCTGTAGCACTCGCTCCAACAGGTATATCTCTCTGGTCACCCCCAAAACCAATTCTTACTTTGGCCGCCTCTCCTTCCAGTTCTCTGCTGTCAATGACTGGAACGAACTGCAAAAATCTCTGAAACTGGAAACACTTATCCCCACACTAGCTTTAAGCACCAGCTGTCAGAGCAGCTCACAGATTACTGTGCCTGTACATAGCCCATCTATAATTTAGCCCAAACAACTACCTCTCCCCCTACTGTATTTATTTATTTTGCTCCTTTGCACCCCCATTATTTATATCTCTACTTTGCACATTCTTCCACTGCAAATCTACCATTCCAGTGTTTATTTTATTTTGTATTTTTTACTTGCTATATTGTATTTACTTCGCCACCATGGCCTTTTTTGCCTTTACCTCCCTTATCTCACCTCATTTGCTCACATTGTATATAGACTTATTTTTCTACTGTATTATTGACTGTATGTTTGTTTTACTCCATGTGTAACTCTGTGTCGTTGTACCGGTCGAACTGCTTTGCTTTATCTCGGCCAGGTCGCAATTGTAAATGAGAACTTGTTCTCAACTTGCCTACCTGGTTAAATAAAGACATAATGAAATAAAGAAATAAAGACATATTGACATCAAACTTCCCCAGACCTACCGTTCCCACCATATTCACATCCATCTTGTTTGTCTCATAACAACATTTCAATTTGTTCATCATTTGGATATTTCTAGTGTGTGTAATACTTTATGTATATGGCTTAAAATTGTACCATTTTGTTTCTGTATAGCCTACATGTTTTCAATATTTAAATAATAATGCTTTTGATTCATCCTTTACTAGTCCTGTATTAGCTGACTGATATAGCCATCTATAGCACGGCCCCCCCAAAAATTGCCTTCCCATTTGAAGTGAAAGGGAAAATGGATGGAATAGCATCCCTTTTCAAAGTTTGACCACCTGGTAGTCCCATCAGTTTAGACTTCAGTTCCATTTAGAAATCTTCTGACTAAACGTGCTGCTTATAAACAGACATTTAGAAATGTCTCCTCTTCAACTGGATCCACCGGGGAGGATAATACGTCCTGAAATCGCTATGAATTATGTATATTGTGGTTTGCTTACAACAAGGAAATGTACAGTATATGGCCCGTTTCTACCGGTGATATGCAGAAATGCTCATATTTGCATGTAGTGAGGACATTTTTATAACACGTATGATGTGTTAATAACATATTAATGGACATATATAGTGAAATAGAGCAGTGGGGAAATGTCCCTTTAAGAGACTGGATTGGATTGGCCAATTATCCTCTTCGATTAGATTGCTGATTAGTGACCTCCCATTCCAATTTACAGTATCACATATTCTAAGTAAGAACCGTCCAGAGTAGTGATGGACGGGCGGGCGGGGCAGGTGCAGGCAGCGATCGGTTGAAGAGCATGCATTCAGTTTTACTTGCATTTAAGAGCAATTGGAGGCCACGGAAGGAGAGTTGTATGGCATTGAAGCTCGTCTGGAGGGTTGTTAACACAGAGTCCAAAGATGGGCCAGATGTATACAGAATGGTGTCCTCTGTGTAGAGATGGATCAGAGACTCATCAGCAGCAAGAGCGACATTGATGTATACAGAGAAGAGAGTCGGTCCAAGAATTGAACCCTGTGGCACCCCCATAGAAACTGCCAGAGGCCCGGACAACAGGCCCTCCGATTTGACACACTGAACTCTATCAGAGAAATAGTTGGTGAACCAGGCGAGGCAATCATTTGAGAAACCAAGGCTATCGAGTCTGCCGATGAGGATGTGGTGATTGACAGTGTCGAAAGCCTTGGCCAGGTCAATGAATACGGCTGCACAGTATTGTTTCTTATCGATGGCGGTTAAGATATCGTTTAGGTGCACCCATGAATAGCTCTGAAACAAGATTGCATAGCGGAGAAGGTATGGTGGGATTCGAAATGGTAGATAATCTGTTTGTTGACTTGGCTTTCGAAGACCTTAGAAAGGCAGGTTAGGATAGATATAGGTCTGTAGTAGTTTGGGTCACTTCAACTGTACGTCTGAGTTGTTGAAGGTGGGCATTAAGTCCCAGACAACGTCTTGTCTAGTTTAGTTGATCCATGTTTGTGAAATGTTCATTTGTCTAATGTCTTTAGTCTATGTATATTTTTTATTGTCTAAAAACAAAACAAAAATGTGCCCACGCTACAGACGGCTATTTGGTCCACTAATACAGGACTAGTAAAGGCCCAGTGCAGTACTTCTGTGAAGAAAAAATACAAGTACATTTTTGTTTTTTTGTTTTTATATATTATTTTTTATTACAATTTTTCAGGGTCGCTGCAGCACCCTCAGCACCCCTACTTCCCGCGGCTATGCACTAGCTAGATATTCTACCGGACCGTATCTAACCGCTAGCTAGCTAGCTAACTAACTACTGCAGAGGCTACTTGTTCTACTGTATTTAGAGATCGATCCCATTAACAACTCCTGGAGCATCAATATCAAGCTCAGCACCAGGAACCAGTGTAAATCACCTTTGCTAAATCTTTCCATGACTTCATCATGAGCAAATAAATACACTGGAGCTAGGCATAAACCTGGTCTGTGTCTTGTTGTCATAGTTGCTGTGTTTCCAAGTAGGCTACAACTTCTACTGTAGTTTGCTAAGTATTATGGAGGCTTAGTTGATTGTTCATGCAGAAAATAGGTATTAGTAAGCAGGGATTGTGTGGGTGGGTATTGTGTGTGAAGGTTAGTAGAAGGTTAGGTGGGTGGATATATTACCTTGTTAGAGTGGGTATTGATGGGGACAAAGTAGTAAAATGTTGGCTAAACACTGACTACTGTGTGTCCTACAGACTAATCCTGCTGCTGATGACAATGGGATGGTGTGGGTGATTGATAGAGCTTGATGAATTAAAAAATAAATAATGTGCAAATATTGTACAATCCAGATGCGCAAAGCTCTTAGAGACTTACCTAGAAAGACTCACTGCTGTCAAAAGTGATTCTAACATGTATTGACTCAGGGGGTTGAATACTCACAGTATTATGCTTTTTGATTTTTTTTTTACAAATGACATTACTTTGACATTACAGAGTATTTTGTGTAGTATAGATCATTGACAAAAAATGACAATTAAATACAAAATGTGTAAAGATTAAAGGGGTGTGAATACTTTTTGAAGGCACTGTATCCTGCAATGTCCTGGCAGATAAGTCCAATGGCTCTATTGAACAAGGACAACCATATCTACTCGCTGCTAGCGTGATCGTGCATTTGGCGTAACACAAATGCCACAACAATTGCTTACTTTAAAAAAATATCAGACAGCAGGCTCAATCAATCAATGACATCATTGGTTGAACTCTCCCGGCATAAAAAAAACACAAAAAAACGATATAGTGCATAATTATGTCTGACACACGCTCTCATCACTCATAATGATGTCGGGAGACTGGAAAAACACCAACTAGTGTCTAGCGGTGAAGTTTCCCTTTAAACTGCATGTAATCCACTTAACCAACCTGTCACAGCAACAATGAACTCCTGGCTCTCCGTTTCCCTCCTCCCCCCCACCCTCCCACCCCTAGGGACCGCCAACGTTATCCATCTCAGGAACACTTCTATAGACTACCTGGCATCCTGCTGCGCCCATTATCCACTAATCCACAAAGCGTTTAAGTAGTTCTAAAAGGATTGGAGAGAGAGGGAGGGGGGGAGACTTTCACAAGAGACATGCAATTAAGGCCCTAGACAATTTTCATCTCACAATTTAGATTTCCTATGTGTGTCGCCCTGAGAGTGCTGCTGTCAGAGAGTGGCACTGGAGTGCAAATACTGTACAGACACATGAGTGAACTATAGCATGATGCTGGAGCTACACGTCTACGGTGAACAGAGAGATGATCTTGACTAGCTAAATCCCATCTCCACTCACCTCAGGTAACCAGAGTCTTGCCTGGAATAACATTCTATGCTGGCTGGGAGGAGAAACCGTTGTGACAAGCCGTTTTAGGAAGTGAGTTAATCAAGGAGCACAAATTCAACACCACTGCTGGAATGAGGATTATGGACACCAGAGGTAGAAACAGGTTTGTTTAATACCATTGACACATTTGGGATGTGCAATGTAAATACAACACAATCAATACTTCTTAGCATTGCCCCATGTGTTATGCTATGTAGCCTATCTGTTAATATTTGTGTCCATGTCCTGGTCTAATGTCTTCCACTCTGACACTTCCTGCTAGGTCATCCATATCTTTATCCATCCAATAAACAGTCGCTATGTAAACTGAACGGAATAATGACACCATTTAACTACACCTGCAGTATTACCACACTAACACAAACACATCTTAGGAGTAAAAACCACTCTCCATAATAAATGTGTGTGTTTTTCCCAATACTCCACAGCTCTTTAGGATAGTGCTGAGCTCCTGAGAAAATGAGAGGGGGGGCAAATGGTACTTCGGTAATCACTGTTTCTTTCCATTCAATCCATAGCAGGGGCAGTGTATAACATTGCTCTGTGGGAACCATCTAATTCTAACCTGCACATAACTCTGTAAGGAAATCAATATGAGGACAGTCCAGTGGAGACTGCCATCTTGTGCAGTGCAGCAGGCTGACTGTAAAACAGACAGCGAGAGACAGACGATACTCTCTCTGGTACCCAGCAGCTATAATATCCATCCTTGGCGCTTCACTTGACATTTACTTGCCCCGCTTTTCCCAGAGCCCACTCCTTCCCTAACTGCCAGCTCTCCAACTCTCTGGGGTCTGCCGACCGACCGGGTGAACAGATAAACCTGTCAAGGCGGGTTGGGCAGAAATCCAGGGCCGGGACTGGCTGGGCTAGGGGGACGGGGGTGATGTGTTCCAGAGGGTTATGGGGCTGGTGTGCATGTGCTTGTGTGTGTGTGTCTGTGAATGTAGTGTGTGGTGGAGGGGTTGTTGATGACACGAGAAGCACTCTGAGGGCTGGGCCTGGGAGAACCAGCGGTAAGGTGCAAAGCGTTAACTAAGCTAGCTACTTAAATGGGTCCAGCACTGCCCACAGCCTAACACAGCAGTCTGATTAGATCTCTCACTGCAGACATTTTCAAATGGCTGGCCCTCTTTTTACCCTCCATTTCACCTATTCTTTACACGGTGGATCCCCATCCACCCCTCCTCCTTCCCATACAGTCAAAGGAGCTGTCAAGGGTGCTTTCTTAAGCCTGTCAGAGAGACAGGTCAGGGGTGGAAGGTTGAGGTGGGCTGGGATGGGCTCCTTTTAAGGCTGGGACGGGATGAGAGTGACTTGGGGGCTGAGTGCTGTCTTTAAGGTTTTGATAACATTCATGGTGATGGTGTCCCAAGGGGTGTGGAAATGTCACCACTCTCCTGCTACAGGGGAAATTATTCTACAAATAGAAAGGACAGAGAGAGAAGCAGAACATTGTCTTTGTGAAGCAGCCTGTCAATGACTCATATTTTAGCATATTTCACCTGCTCTGACACTTCCTGCTAGGTCATCCATTTCTATATCCAATAGAAACCATGTACAAAAAGGTCAAAATAATAATGATGGTAGCCAATCCTAAAAAAAACAATTAACACAAGTTCAAGTTTATATTGATATTCACATGGCAGTCAAGGTCACTGAAATACATGGAAATTACACTACATACACAATACAAGATGTAAATTGAAATCACAAGTGCAATTCATGGTAATGTACATTTAGGAGACTAAACACGTTTTTTTTTTACAGGGATACAGAAAAGTCAAGGCAGTTTCCCTCTTTGGGAAAGGCTCTGAAAGTCCTTGAGTGGCCCAGCCAGATCCCGGACTTGAACCCGATCTCTCTCTCTGGAGAGACCTGAAAATAGTTGTGCAGCGATGCTCCCCTTCCAACCTGACAGAGCTTGACAGGATCTGCAGAGAAGAATGGGAGAAACTTCCCAAATACAGGTGTGCCAAGCTTGTAGCGTCATACCCAAGAAGACTCAAGGCTGTAATCGCTGCCAAAAGTGCTACAACAAAGTACTGAGTAAAGGGTCTGAATACTTAGATAAATGTGATACCAGTTTTTTGTATTTTTATACACATAATTCTTTGCGGTAAGCCATCAGGGCTGGGAACTTTGTGAGTCTTAATAACCTTCAGTTTATCATACACTTCCCATACCTTTACTTCTGGGAGTGGCTTTGTGGCAGGCAAGTAGGTAGGGAGGGCAGATATGTCCAGGGGGATGTTCTGTTGGCTGACTTGAGAGAACCTTTTATTTATTACATTGGCAATTGTTCTGTTGTCATTGTGATTATCACCGGGAATGCTAATTTTGAGTGGTGCTTTCCTCATTCCGGCCATGGTTTGTAGCACCCTGTGCCAGGACCTTGGGTCTTCCCTTTTCAAGTGAGAGATCTGTGTGGAGTAGACTGGGGGAAGGATTGTTGGTGTGTTATACAGCTGCTTCATATCTGTGGTGATTAAATCCAGTGTAGCATATTCTCTTGATCCTTCTCGTACAAATTGCGTGAAGCCATTTCCCCAGCAGATTAGGTTTGGATCAAATCTGTTTAAGTTCCCTAGAAAAACAATTCCAACGTCAGAATGCTCTGATCATAGTTGATCAGATGCTGCTAGTAGATGATCTCTGAGTGTGTATTGATTTGGTGATTGAGGAGGGAAGCAGACAACACATACTGCAATGGCAGAGAAGGGACATGGGAGGTGATAGGGTCTCACCCAGACCCACAGGCACTCCAGATCCTGGGGACAGGGACACTCATTAGCTGTCGGGATGGGATACAACATCATTAGCTGTGTTACGGTTGATAACTGGCTTACACAAGAGCAATATGTTACATGTTACATTCATGCAAATGTATGCGCTGTTTACTGCACCCTTGAAAAGGGGCAAGGTGACTATTTAAGAAGGTGACTGAATGAAAAATGTTAATTGAAAATAATTCTATTGACTCATTACGTGAATAGAATCTAACATAGGGTGCTCAATAAAACAATTGTAACGACACCAGCAAATGCCATCAGAGAGTAAAATCTAACAATAGGCAAGATACACAACTTAAACAAAGAAAACCAAACAGAGAGAGACGTCTACTCAGTACATTAAGACAGATGATTGTCAGAATATCCTCCATTTGTGACGGAACATGTCAGGGGTTTTAGGCAAACTAAGCGAGGCGTCCCCATCTGAAATTGTAATGATAGAAAAGTCCCCGGGTGGTGCTAAAAATTGCACATCAATTACTTGAAGCAGCGAGGCCTTTCCTCTCCATCCACGTCCGAGACGCTATTCTACCAAACCAAAATGTCAATAAACCAGCCATTGAAAGGTAATTCTTTAAAGTATTTTTAAGTGGAGTGAAAAAGCAGGGTGAGGTATCAAGTCAAGGATAACTGAAACAAGTATATCTGAGTATCCATTTTAAATGGCTGTATTCAAATCATGATGACTTGGCAGTAGTAGGTGATCTATTCTACAGTAAATGGCCTCGAAGCATACCTACAGTAGAAGCCTGTCTAAGGACTTAGCCATGTTTATGACAAACCACAACCTCATCGCTGCCTTGATACAACTGCAGATTAATAAATGCATTTCATTTAGTTAAGGGCGACACTGGGCCGACTGGCGGAGATAGAGTCTGCAATTGAAAAAAATGTTTTTAAAGCATCAAGTGAAATCTCACAACTGTGAGAGGGAGAAAGAGAAGAGAGAAAGAGAGAGAGGGACAAAAACCCCGCATGCAGCCAGGCTGCCTTTTTCTTTTCACTCTGCACTGTTTTCCAAAAAGCCCACATAATGCTAACAGGAAAATGTTTTTTTTTTCAATACAAAGGCCTATGTTCTCATTTTGAGTGTGAAAGCCCCACCAGGGCCACTGGAACCTGCTTGATTTCCCCAGTCCAATTATATATCTATGTGCTCAATCCTTCCAGAATAGCAACAACACACCCAGGGACACTGCCTGCCTAAGCGCAGCGTGCCTAATGGAGTCCCAGAAGTTGACTCCATTTCATTGCTCGTAACTAATGGGCTGTGATATTTCCCCAAACTGACTACTGCTCTGTCCCCTGGAAGCTAATCTAGTCAGTGCTGCGGGTGTGGAGCTGGGGTCCTGCCTAGTCTAGCCCAACAGACAGACAAAATCATGCCAGCCATCCTACTACACAACCTCATTTCCCATAACAAATCCCCTATTCTACCTACTGCTGGTGGCTGCCACTGTTGCCACCACCACCAACGCCCCACGTCCCCACCCACGCTCCCCACACCCCTCCCCATGCTCATTAGTTTCTGGCCGAGTGCTGATTGTCATATGGCCCTGTGATGCCAGCTTCTCTCTGTGAGCCCGGCACGCTGTGGTGAATTTAAGAGACCTTTTATCTAACTTGGCTGAGGAGACACAGGGGAGAGGCAGAAGAAGGGAAAGCGTGGGACTAGATAAGAGTAGAGCCATAAGACTAGACTGTGGACTTTTGAAGGAATTACATTTTTTATTGTTATTAGGATCCCCATTAGCTGACACCATAACGTCAGCTTATCTTCCTGGGGTCTAACACAGAATTGAAAAGACATTACAAACATTTACATTTACATTAAGACATTACCAACATTTGTGACTTGTTTCAGGAAACTAGGCGTATGCCGTGGGTCACTACTTCACAGGAGAGCCTTTGAACGTAAACTTTTTGTTGTTGTTGATCAAAATAAGTTTTTTGGCAGAAATGCCTTCTCGATCTTGTGAACTTTCATGTGCCTTAATAACAAATATGTATGCCATCTGTAAACACAAATATAATTGTTAAATTACGAGCCTAGTTGGTTTGGACACAGAAAAAGTCAGCAACCTTCCCGCTAGCCATGACTGGCTGAGATAATGCGTGGGCTGGACATGCCGAGAGATGAGTTTGGATTGGTCTGCCATATATTACCCTCTGTCTACTTGATCTGGTCAGTATGTCTAAGTAATCCTTTCTAATGCGTCTATTTCTGAAATGTATCACATAGTAAAAATGCATAAGCCTAATGCCAAGTTAGAGTGTACTGTTAGCTAGCTATCGTTAGCTGGCTGGCTCGCTAGCTAATTAACGCTAGCTAATCAGTGGAATTCGTGGAATTTGAAATCAGTGAAATTCGAGTATGATAGCTAAGGAGATGGAGAAAACACCTGTCTTTGGATTACATCTTCAAACTAAGGGCAACCATGGCATCTGACAGAAGACGCTACATTTTCAGATATTACACATTTAGCTAGCTAACATTACCTGGCTGGCTCGCTAGCTAACATTACGTGTATGATGTTATTATTTGTATCTCAGAGCCATTTGATTGACTAGTTATAGCCTAATGTTAGCTAGCTAACATTGAACCTGGTTGGTTAGCTACCTGCAGATTCATGCAGTGTAGTAACGTCTAGCTACGTCTTACAAAAGACTCTTGTCTGAGTGTGCCAGAGCGCAGAATAACTGATGAATTTACGAACGCTCAACACCTGTTGAATATGGCCGGAGTCAGTAAACTTTGGCAAAAAATAATAATACAATTATTTCCAGCAGCACAGTTACAGTCACCAACGCTCTGGATAACATGAAACCAGCTCTTCTAAAGTGAGTAAAGGTGAGTGGGGTGTTCTCTCATTGTGTGTCTGGAAGTAGCTAGCAAGCTAGCCAATGTTAGTCAGCTAGCTTGGGTGCTTGTGTCACGCCTTGGTTATTATATTTTGTGTTTTTGGTATATGTTTGGGTAAGCCAGGATGTGACATGGGTTTATATGTTGTGTTTCGTATTGGGGTTTGTAGTAATTGGGATTGTGTATGATTAGGGGTGTGTCTAGTTAGGCTTGGCTGCCTGAGGCGATTCTCAATTGGAGTCAGCTGCTTATCGTTGTCTCTGATTGGGAACCGTATTTAGGTAGCCTGAGTTCGCGTTGTATTTTGTGGGTGTTTGTTCCTGTCTTAGTGTTGTAGTCACCAGATAGGCTGTAATAGGTTTCACGTTTCGTTTGTTGTTTTCATATACAGCTATTTTCATGTACCGCGATTATTTTCATTAAAGTCATGAGTAACCTACACGCTGCATTTCGGTCTGACTCTCTTCATTCAACAGACGAACGACGTTACAGAAACACCCACCACTCACAGACCGAGCAGCGTGTGAACTGGCAGGAGTTAAAGGACAACGTTATGGACAGCAGAAGCATGGATTATACGACGTGGGAAGAAATCGACAGGTGGGCGGCCGACCCAGAGAGAGTGCAGGCGCCAGCCTGGGATTCCCTACAGCAATGCGAAGAGGGCTATAGACGTATGGAGTCGAAAAGGAAAGCACGGCTATACAGAGCTAAAACCGAAAGTAACGGGGGAAAGCGCAGAGAGAGAGTGGCTGAGTCAGGAGTCAGACCTGAGCCTACTCTCCCTGTTAATCGTGAAGAGCAGTTGCAGTGGGAAAGGCTGCACCATTTGGAGATTTGGACATGGGAGGAGGAATTAGACGGAAAAGGAACCTGGGCGCAGCCGGGAGAATATCGCCGTCCCAAGGAGGAAATAGAAGCAGCTAAAGCGGAGAGGCGCAGGTATGAGGAAGCAGCACGGCGACGCGGTTGGAAACCGGAAAGTCACCCCAAAAAATTTATTGGGGGGGGCTAGAAGGGAGAATAGTTATGCCAGGTAGGAGACCTGCGCATACTCCCTGTGGTCACCATTGGGCTAGAGAGACCGGGCAGGCACCATGTTATGCTATGGAGCGCACGGTGTTTCCAGTGCGGGTGCAGAGCCAGCTGCGGCACATACCAGCCCTTCCTATTGGCCGGGCTAGAGTGGGCATCGAGCCAGGTAAGCTTGGGCAGGCTCGGTGCTCAAGAGCTCCAGTGCGCCTGCACGGTCCGGTCTATCCAGAGCCACCTCTACACACCAGTCCTCCGGTAGCAGCTCCCCGCACCAGGCTTCCTGTGCGTGTCCTCGAGCCAGTACCACCAGTTCCAGCACCACGCACCAGGCCTCCAGTGCGCCTCGCCTGTTCAGCGCAGCCAGCGCTTTTCTCCTCTCCTGCGCTGTTGGAGTCTCCCGCCTGTTTAGCACAGCCAGAGCCTTTCTCCTCTCCTGCCCTGCTGGAGTCTCCCGCCTGTTTAGCGCAGCCAGAGCTTTTCTCCTCTCCTGCGCTGCCGGAGTCTCCCGCCTGTTTAGCGCAGCCAGAGCCTTTCTCCTCTCCTGCCCTGCCGGAGTCTCCTGTCTGTCCAGCACCGCCAGTGCTCCCAGTCTGCCCAGCGCGGCCAGTGCTCCCAGTCTGCCCAGCGCGGCCAGTGCTCCCAGTCTGCCCAGTGCTCCCAGTCTGCCCAGCTCCGCCAGTGCTCCCAGTCTGCCCAGCGCGGCCAGTGCTCCCAGTCTGCCCAGTGCTCCCAGTCTGCCCAGCTCCGCTAGTGCTCCCAGTCTGCCCAGTGCTCCCAGTCTGCCCAGCGCCGCCAGTCGGCCCAGTGTCGCCAGTCTGCCAGGATCGGCCAGAAGTGCCAGTCTGCCAAGATCCGCCAGAAGTGCCAGTCTGCCAAGATCTTCTAGATCGGCCAGACAACCTGAATCATCCAGTTCCACCAGCCAGCCAGGATTTACCGGAGCCTACTACCTGCCTGAGCTTCCTCTCAGTACTGAGCTTCCTCTCAGTACCGGGCTGTTTCGGTCCCGGGCTGCCCCTCTGTCCCGGGCTGCCCCTCTGTCCCGAGCTGCCTCTCTGTCCTGAGATGCCCCTATGTCCTGAGACGCCCCTCTGTCCTGAGCTGCCCCTCAGTCCCGAGCTGCCCCTCAGTCCCGAGCTGCCCCTCAGTCCCGGGCTGCCCCTCTGTCCTGAGATGCCCTTCTGTCCCGAGCTGCCCCTCTGTTCTGAGATGCCCCTCTGTCCTGAGCTGCCCCTCTGTCCTGAGCTGCCCCTCTGTCCCGAGCTGCCCCTCGGTCCCGAGCTGCCCCTCGGTCCCGGGCTGCCCCTCAGTTATGTGGGGATCAGGGTGAGGACTATTAGGCCATGGTCGGCGGAGAAGGTGGATTATCCCAGGACGCGAAGGGGAGGAACTAGGACATTTATGGAGTGGGGTCCACGTCCCGAGCCAGAACCGCCACCATGGACAGACGCCCACCCGGACCCTCCCTATGCTCTTGAGGTGCCTCCCGGAGTCCGCACCTTAGGGGGGGGGGTTCTGTCACGCCTTGGTCGTTATGTTTTGTGTTTTTGGTATATGTTTGGGTAAGCCAGGGTGTTACATGGGTTTATATGTTGTGTTTCGTATTGGGGTTTGTAGTAATTGGGATTGTGTATGATTAGGGGTGTGTCTAGTTAGGCTTGGCTGCCTGAGGCGATTCTCAATTGGAGTCAGCTGCTTATCGTTGTCTCTGATTGGGAACCGTATTTAGGTAGCCTGAGTTCGCGTTGTATTTTGTGGGTGTTTGTTCCTGTCTTAGTGTTGTAGTCACCAGATAGGCTGTAATAGGTTTCACGTTTAGTTTGTTGTTTTCATATACAGTTATTTTCATGTACCGCGATTATTTTCATTAAAGTCATGAGTAACCTACACGCTGCATTTCGGTCTGATTCTCTTCATTCAACAGACGAACGACGTTACAGCTTGACTGCCATTGTGAGGTCAGAATGTTAGAATCAACCCTACTCTTTGGCCAGAGTGTCCAGTGTGCGCTCTGAAATGCTTTGAATTTACGAACGGGCAATCTGACAGCACAGTTGCAGCCACCATGCTCTGGATAACATAACAGCCTCACCAGCTCTGTTATTAATGTTCAGTGAGCTGTTCTCTCATTTGTGTCTGGAACAGCTAGCAAGTTAGCTTGGGTGCTTGACTCCTTTTTTAAATTATGTTATTAGTATTTTTTATTATTATTATGAACAAAACAAATATACAAACATCAGTACATAAACCTAACAGACAGGGGTATTACATTTATTTTATTTGTATTTTGTTTTTACACTTACTGATCATTTAAATTATATCTTAAACAATGTGAAGAGGGGTTTGTTCTCCACCCACTTCATTTTATGGATGAAGAATGTGCCATGAAAAATAAACAATTTGACAATGAAAGTTAAATCAGGGTCCATATAATTTGGATCAAAATAAAACACAATATCAGTCTTTCAAATTAACATTAACAATAGTTTATTTTAAAATAAAATATTCTAACTCAACTCCAAAATCTTCTGACATAAGAACAGTCCCAAAATAAATGGTCAAGAGTCTCTTGGTCACAACCACAAAATACACATTTGTTATCAATAGCTATTTTGAATCTGTGTATAATAAAGGTCTTTACAGGGGTGCTTGACTGCTGTTGTTAGTACAGAAGGCTCGGATCAACCCTTAAAGAGATGGGTGGGGATAAAGCTTAAGAGGGTGTGAGATGGGCTCTCCAGTAGTAGTACCATTTCTCAAAAGTGAGTTTACAACTTTCAAAGCAAAATTACTTTCATATTGTTCCTCATCTGTAGTGTATGATCCATCATTTTGCTGCTCTGAGTCTCTACTTTTATCCAATATAAAAAACACAATTTCAAATGTTGCTACATAAAGACCGATTCGAGCCAGTCGGTCACATTTAACAAGTAGACATTACAGACAATTAAAATAGCTGACAGGTGACACATTAAACATTCAGTGGGATTAGTATCTGTGCAGTCATATGGTCGATCACATTAGATTTTTTTGTATTGTTTTCTTGAAGGTGTATTTAGTTTTTGCCTTAGAACTGTTATTAAGTTTTTAAAAATCAGTGGGGCGGAGCTAGCATGTTGGAGTGAACGGATGTGTGAGAGAGGCTCCTGCAACATTTTTGTGAAACAATCTAACTTAACATACTGTGATACTTGTGTTTATATGTGTAGATCTGTGTACATATAATTATTATTTGTACTTTATTATTATTATGATTATTTATTTTTTCTCTTAGCATTTTATTATCATTATGTATGTGTATATTTTAAAGTTGTAATGTCATTCGTCTGTTGTTTGAAGAGAGTCAGACCGAAATGCAGCGTGTAGGTTACTCATGACTTTAAATGAAGAATAATGCTGTACATGAGATAACTGAAAATACGAAAACAACAAACGAGTGAAACAAATACAGCCTATCTGGTGACTAACACTAAGACAGGTACAATCACCCACGAAATACAACGCGCACTCAGGCTGCCTAAATACGGTTGGTTCCCAATCCGAGACAACGAGAATCAGCTGACTCCAATTAGGAATCGCCTCAGGCAGCCAAGCCTAACTAGACACACCCCTAATAATACACACTCCCAATTAATACAACCCCAATACGAAATACAACATATAAACCCATGTCACACCCTGGCCTACCCAAACATATAACAAAAACACAAGATACAATGACCAAGGCGTGACAAAAGTAGATTATTATTTTGCCGTATGAATGTTTGTGTAGATATGTATATGTTTGTGCGTATACTTGCGTGTGTATGTATGTATGTATGTATGTATGTATGTATGTATGTATGTATGTATGTATGTATGTATGTATGTATGTATGTATGTATGTATGTATGTATGTATGTATGTATGTATGTATGTATGTATGTATGTATGTATGTATGTATGTATGTGTGTGTGTGTGTGTGTGTGTGTGTGTGTGTATGTGTGTATATATATGTATATATGTATGTGTAGGTATGTGTGCATATGTATGTATGTATGTATGTATGTATGTATGTATGTATGTATGTATGTATGTATGTATGTATGTATGTATGTATGTATGTAGTATATATGTGTGTGTATGATATGCATGTATGTACGTATATATCATTTATTTTTTTATAATTTTGGGGGGATTGGGGGGCACGTTTAACTTAGCAAAATCCTTGTTCCGATCTCCTTAACCCACAATATGTAAATATACTGCTGTCTATGTTGATTGCTGATGGTTTATGTTTAGACCGGCATTACTTAGCAATATAATCTTGCGATGCTATATCTTGCTTATTTTAGGGATTGACCCAAGATGACACTTAAGTGCGCAATATGTTTAAATTGCAACTTATTCTATTTAGGTTTATTAGATGCTAATTGAATACTTTATTCGCGGAAACCTCTTCAGTTCAAATATGTTAGTAGACGTACTAGGATACTGAGTGGTGAACGTATAGTTGGGATTTTATTTTTGATTTACCTCTTGTTCAAGGTCATACTTCCATACTGTATTTATTTATATTTCTACTTTGCACCTCAGTATCTGTACTTGCACATTCATCTTCTGCACATCTACCATTCCAGTGTTTAATTGCTATATTGTAATAACTTCTCCACCATGGCCTATTTATTGCCTTACCTCTCTTATCCTACCTCATTTGCACACACTGTATATAGACTTTTCTACTGTATTACTGGCTGTATGTTTCTTTATTCCATGTATAACTCTGTGTTGTTGTATGTGTCGAACTGCTTTGCGTTTATCTGTTGTAAATGAGAACTTGTTCTCAACTGGCCTACCTGGTTAAATAATGGTGAAATAAAACATTTTAAAAAGGTCGCACCGTGCATTTTTTGGCATCGGCCAGACAATGTGTTTATTATTTTAAATGTTTTCTCTCTCTTATTTGTGTATGCCTGTTAAACGTGGGTTGAGGGGGAGCGTAAGTGTTGGGGAAGTTGGGGGACAGGGTAGAGAGTAAAGGTGCTTTCCAGGGGGGAGGGGTCGGTTGGACACTTCTCGGGTGTAGGTGCTACATATGCTGATCGTGACTGTTTGGTGCGCTTTCTTACCTTTTTATTGAGTTACATGTTAATCAGGCCACCATCGGAACTACAAACGAGTTTAAACGGGTTTAAACAAACCAATTAAAAGAGGCAAGGTCCTAGTCCCCTTGAAAGCACTCTCGTCTGATATTATATCTTTGCAAGAAACCCATCTGAAAAACAATTCTCTATCACTCTAACTCTAACTTCTCCACCAAAACGAGAGGCACAGCGATTCTGGTATGGAAAGGAGTTCCCTTTCTACACAAAACCACTATAAAGAGGGTCGTTTTGTGATCGTAATAGGAGAGATCCACACTACTTCTATAACTCTTCTAAATACCTATGGACCAAACACTGATAACCCCTCTTCCCCTGATTCGAGATATCTCCCATACTAATTTGGTCATTGGAGAGGACTTTAACTGTGTGCTAGACCAATATTTGGATAGATCCTCTACCCGGCGTTCCCCTACCTCTTATTCAAGCGAATTCTTGAACACATACATAAAACATTCTAACTGATTTGATATATGGAGGATCTCTAACTCTATGTTCACAATGTTTATACCTGAATTGACTACTTTTTGGTTGATGCAAAATTACTCCCCTATACCTGTAATGTGAGGTATCATGATATTATAATCTGTAACCACAGTACACTCACCTTCTCCCTGAGATTGGGTGATATCGTACCAAACGAGAGGGTCTGGAGGTTGAATCATCTTAAAGACCAAATTACATTTTGCTTTGATACCAACGACAACACAGAGACTAAATCTTTTCTCTATGCCAAGCAAAAATATTTTGAGTTTGGTGACAAACCACACAAATTACTAGCGAGACAACTTCGAAAAAATGTGACTGACCAAATGATTCACAAAGACATCAATGACAGATTCCGTCAGTTCTACGAGGCTCCATATTATACATCTAAAGCAGATCCTAATCCCTTAATTATGCAAAACATTTGGGAGAACTGTAATCTCCCTGCCCTGAAACAGGAAGATTCCAACTTCCTGAATAAGGAAATATCTCTTGGAGAAATTTGAGAAACAATTTGATAAAACATTCAGCAACATACTCTCTCCCTACCTGCACAAAATGTTAGTTCAGGCCAATGAGGATGGAGCTCTCCCACCTACTTTGGATGAAGCGTTCATTACAGTTATTCATAAGAAGGGTAAAGATCCAGAAGATGTAGGGTCATATAGACCAATATCTCTCCTTAATACAAACCAAAAGATTTTAGCAAAATCTCTGGCTAACAGGCTTAGCACTTTAATGGGCAAATCGGCCCATCCGGACCAGACCGGCTTTATCCCTAAAATAAACTCGTTCTTCAATCTCAGGTGCCTCTTCAACATTATGTATGCTCAGAGGTTACCTAACGTGGACCTTGCAGTTATATCTCTTGATGCCGAAAAGGCCTTTGACCAAGTTGAGTGGTCCTATCTATTCAAGGTCCTACAGAAATGTAATATTGGAGATGGGTTCATAAATTGGATCCAGCTTTTACATAGGAACCCTTGTGCAAGAATACTCACTAATCAATCATTGTCGCCCTGATTTAACCTTTCTAGAGTGATAAGGCAGGGTTGTGCGCTGTCGCCTATGCTCTTTGCTCTAATTATTGAACCTCTCGCTCAGGCGATCAGATCTCATGCAGCGTCTATTAGTACACATCAATTATACTAAATATACTCTAAATAAGATTTCCCTATACGCAGATGACATTTTCCTCTATGTAACAGAAACCCAAGCTAGTATTCCAGCTATTCTTGGTGTGAATATTTTGTTTGGTACCTTCTCAGGATACAGAATAAATTGGACAAAGAGCAAATTAATGCCCATACAGTTGCAAAACACCTATTGGTTGGAACATCTTCTAGTTAAGTTATCTTCAGACAGATGTACCTACCTAGGAATTGTAGTTACCAAATAATACTTTTCACTATTTAAAGAGAATTTCCCCTCTACAATGTTGGCGAACTCTCCCAATTTCTCTGCTCGGAAGAATTAATGCCATTAAAATGGTCTTCCTCCCACAACTGCTCTACCTATACCAGAACATCCAAGTATTCATACCTAAGTCCATTCATAAACAACTGGACTCAATTAGGATAGGTAAAAAAACACCTCTGTAAATCCAAGATGGAAGGAGGATTGTCTCTCCCAAATTGTATATTTTACTATTGGGCCGCTAACCTCCGTGCTGTTACGTTTTTGCTGGATGATGCAGCTGGCTTAGTATGGAGTGTGAGGATTGTCACCCCTTCTCTATTGGCACTGTGATTTTGTCGCCTGTCAATCTGGAGATTTATGGTCAATTTATGGTAACAATCCTATTATACATAGCACATTCCGAATCTGGAAGCAAATTAAAGTCCACTTAAAGTCCACTTTGATCTTAGACCATTAGCATTCATGCTCCTTGTTGCGAGGAATCCCTCCTTTACCCCCTCTAACCTTCATAACACCTTTGAGCGATGGGGAGAGTTAGAGATAAATACCATAGGGGATCTATATATAGAAGGGACCTTTGCCTCCTTTGAGTTGCTGAGGGAAACGTATAATCTTCCCAGAAGTAACTTTTTCAGATACCTACAGATTAGAGACTGTTAGAAGACACCTTCCGACATTTGGAAATGCTAAACCTTCCATGTTTGATAGATGCATAAAAACATGCCCCACCTCAAACAAACTGATATCTCGTCTATATGACGCTTTTCAATCTGTTAGCATACCTTTTACAGATGCCAGTGAGGCAAAATGGGAGGAAGAACTAGGGACTGACATTTCTGTGGCAGACTGGGAAGATAGCTTGGAGTATATCCACACCTGCTCTGGGTCTTGTTGTTTCTATCTGCTCTTTTATGTTTAGATAAGAATTGCATACGTGTCTTTCATACCTATAGACCATTCTTGTGTGTGTTCAATAAAAATATTTGAACAAAAATATAATAAGCAATCTCTTCAAAAATAAAATATATATATAAAAAATCAGCGATGGCTCTGTATATTACTGTAGATTTGTGGAGATTTGCCTTTGGTCTGGAGGGTATCAGATGTCCTGAACTAGCCTGTCTGGTTTGGTGGTTATGTCGAAGTGATAGTATACACTAATTGTTTATCTTCCTGCGGATCAGTGGGACGCTAGCATCCCATTTCGACGACATCCGGTGAAATTGCAGAGCGCCAAATTCAAATTAAATTTCTATAAATATTAAACTTTCATGAAATCACAAGTGCAATATAAAGCTTAACTTGTAACTTGTTCGAAAGCAAACCATGCAATTATCTGAGGACAGCGCCCAGCACACAAATGCATATCCTAGCTTCTGGGCCTGAGTAGCAGGCAGTTTACTTTGGACACACTTTTCATCCTGACGTCAAAATACCGCCCCCTATCCCAAAGAAGTTAAAAGAATACTGTAGTTTTTTGAAAAAAGTAAGTTTATTGAAATGAAGTTCCAAATGCTAATTTGTTCAACAAGAAGCCATGAGAGATTATGGTGCATTCGGTTTAAATTCATAAGGATAGAGCAATGAAGCGCTAATCTAGCGGCCCTGTATTGAGCGAGTTAGAGATTTTTGGGGGTATTTCTTATTGCTGCAGATGACCATATGTATGGACAGTACTCTGGGTGACAGAACCAAAGCTTGAATCACCTGATTCAGAATGCTGGATGTTAGAAACCGAGAACCTGTTCTTGTTATAGAAATGCCCTTACCCATTTTAATTACAATGTTATATATGTTCAGAAAAAGATAGAGCTGCGTCCAACGTGGCGCCAAGTAGTTTGGTCTATTTAACTTGTTCCACCGGCAAACCATCCATCACCAAGTTTAATTGAGGGTCACCAGCAAACATATATCTTGGACCAAATACAATACATTTTGTTTTAGAAATATTCAACACCAATTTATTCATGTTAACCCACTCAAACACCAGTCTTAGTTCTTTGCTCAATAATGTGTTATCTCATTATGTGCTTATGTAGTGCTATACATTGTAGTCATCCGCATACATAACCACTCTTGCTTTATTAATTACTGAGGGTAAATCATCAGTAAAGATAGAGTAGAGGAGTGGGCCTAGGCAGCTACCTTGAGGAACACCACAGTGTTCTCTGTATGAATTCTAGAAACCCGTTATCACACCATTACATGATAAATAATCCTGCATTTGCACTGATTTTATCTCTCAATAATTTAATTAACACAGGCAGCAAGTTTATAGGATGACTATTAGGACCAGTGAAGTCAGATTTTGTATCCTTATGTAGTGGAATGACCTAGGACACTTTCCAGATTTCAGGGCACACCCCACAAACACTAAGCACCTTAAAAAATGCCAAATTGGAGTGGATATGTAGTTTCCTGAAACTCTAGGCAATTTGCTGTCAAGATTATCTGTACCTGGTGACTTATCGTCAGTAAAAGACAGCTGCATCCATTCAACCTTAAATTCAAACTTGCAATGATTATCATTCATGATACAATCTATTATAAGTGTATACAGTGGTTGCTCAACTAAACGTTTTGAGATTATGCTGCGGGATTTAGAGGTCATTTGTGGTTTAGTACGTTACCCTGCGTCACTGCATCACTGCTCCAGACCAGCGCAAAGGCGAGTTAGAGCACTTATTATGCTAAATGGAAAATACTCTTTCAAAATGAATGAAAAAGCAAGTGGAAGGGGGAAAAGACAGCATTCAGAGGTTTTGCGCTGCTCTGAGACAAGCATGGGGACTGGTCTTGATAAATCAATGAGATTTTTATTTTCCCTGAATCTCCATTTGGGTATTGGTTGGACTACAATTAGGGTGTGGAAATGTTATGATTATTTTGCTCTTACTGTAGTACTGTAGCCTACTCCAGACCATTCACGTTGTACAGCGCCATTACCGGCTATTAGCAGGACAATAGATACTTTTTTGCAAGGCATTTAATCAGCATTAAAAACTTTGTGGCGCAGTGGTCTAAGACACTCCATCGCAGTGCAAACAGTGTTGCTACAGATGCTGGCTCGATACCGTGCCGGCCGCAACCGGGAGACACATGAGGTGACGGTGGGATTTTGGTTTCTCTACCTCTAAAAACCGAAATGAATCATTCTAAATAACAAACTGGCTTTATTTCCATATTAGTAAGAATGTCTCACCGCATGTTCAAGAATGGCCTTTTTCCCGCTCACTTTCAGTCATTTGAAAACAAAATAATCTCCAAAATATCGTTATTTTTTAAACAAGCCATAGAAAGCTGGTTGTAATGTCAGTTTAATCCAACAGAAAAGACAGAACAAGTAATACAACAAATACTGTGGTTAAACTCAAATATACTAATTGATTAAAAAAACATTATCAATTGGAACCTTTAACAAGTGAAAGGGGGAAAAGTATTATTATTAACCCTGTTTTGTCACATACGTAGCAGGCTGTGAACTCTGCAAACAACGTTTCTAGGATGGGCTATTAGCAGGACAATATATATTGGTCATAATGGTCATGGCTCCCAAGTGGCGCAGTGGTCTAAGGCGCTGCATCTCAGTGCAAGAGGCATCACCTCAGTCCCCTGGTTCAAATCCAGCCCGGGAATCCCGTTAGGGCGACACACAATTGGCCCAGCATCATCTGTGTTTGGCTGGGATGTCCTTGTCAAAAAAATAGTGGCCATAGTGTTGGACTAGTAACCGAAAGGTTGCAAGTTCAAATCCCTGAGCTGACAAGGTACAAATCTGTCGTTCTGCCCCTGAACAGGCAGTTAACCCACTGTTCCTAGGCCGTCATTGAAAATAATAATTTGTTCTTAACTGACTTGCCTAGTAAAATAAGAAAAAGCACTTGTTAAAGGTTCCAATTGATAATGTTTTTTTAATTCTATAGAAAATTTGTGGCCAGAACTGAAAAAGTGTGTGAGAGCAAGGAGGCCTACAAACTTGACTCAGTTACATCAGCTCTGTCAGAAGGAATGGGCCAAAATTCACCCAACTTATTGTGGGAAGCTTGTGGAAGGCTATCTGAAACGTTTCACCCAAATTAAACAATTTAAAGGCAATGCTACCAAATACTAATTGAGTGTATGTAAACTTCTGATCCACTGGGAATGTGATGAAAGAAATAAAATCTGAAATAAATAATTCTCTCTACTATTATTCTGACATTTCACATTCTTAAAATAAAATGGTGATCCTAACTGACCTAAGACAGGGAATTTTTACAAGGATTAAATGTCAGGAATTGTGAAAAGCTGAGTTTAAATATATTTAGCTAAGGTGTATGTAAACTTCCGACTTCAACTGTACCTATTGTTCTCCAATGGAAGCTCATGTTCAGAATGCTATGCTATGAGAATGTCCAGCCATGAATTCAATGGAATAGGTCCCTGTTCAACCCTATCGTGGGCACTGAGCCTTCAGCCAGATGGCTGTGGGACACACCAGTGGTGCCATACAATCACTGGAAGAGTGTCAGCATTGTAGAAGTAAATATGAAGGGCTACTTACAATATATTTTTTCTCTATGCTTCCTCCATTTTGAGGGCACATGTTTAAATGAATCCCGCCCCCTTAGAACATGTATAATTGTTAGTCATTGTATCATAGAAATTGATTTGGGGACGATTTCCCAACATTAAAATTGCTACTTATTACAGCGAGGGGAAAGAATGACAAAAGAGTTGAACATTTGCAATTATTATTTCTGTGAGGTTCAAAGTCTGGAGACATTCAAAGCAGGTTTAGATATTGTAACACTGTGCTAAGTGCACAGAAATGTAATTAAATGATGGGGAACTGCACTAAAACAGAATAATGCCCCTAAAATGTCATTTCCCATTAAGAAAAATTGTCCATTTAATCAGGACCCTCTTTCACGCTAAAACTCATCCGGAGTCACAATGAGTCCATTTCAAGAACAGAGGACTAGGAAGGGGGAAGAACTAAATGGGCTGCTTTCATGGGGCGTGTGTAGAGGTTCATTATTTTCCTAATTACATCTAGAAACGTCAAACATTCGTTTTTACCCTAATTGACAAGGAAATGAACAGTGGCCTACATTAGCCACAAAGGGTTGCTCTCCAACCCATTGTATAACACTTAAAAGTGGCTTTTACATGCATTATGTATAAAAAGCAATTACTGCGACGTTGTTACTCTGCAGTACCTTTTAGTCATCAGAAATCAGTAGTGTAAATTCATCCACGATAAGAGGCAAAACTCTAATTATTCACAATACCCAACCACCTAAAGTGGCTGCACTTGAGAATGAAAAGCACAAAGAAAACTCTAAATGCATTACACCACCAGGATGCCCATAAACACAAAGGAGAGGTCAGACACAGTACTACTAGGCAGCATAAGCTCATCATCACTCATACTCTCTCTCTCTTCCAAGACAACCAGCAGTGTTCTACCCGCATGTGCTCTCCCTGCTGTTGATTCTCACACCTTCTCTGGGCAAGCCTTCACTTTATTGATCTCATTTGGCCAGGGAGATAAGGTCCTAATTGGATAGAGGGGGAGGCTTGGAATCAGATGACCCTGGCAGAGGCTAGCTAATGCCTGGCTAATTCTGGGAAGGGCTGGTGGGAGCCAGGGTCCGAGTGCCAAACCTGGGTTAATCCTGTCCAATCCCCTGGTTTGTGTGGCCCTGCACTGCCCTTTGACCTCTCTCTGTGGTCCCAACACAGCCAGGGTGACACTTTAAATAAGTCAGAGCCAATAGTGTAATTGGATTGAATGCACATGCACCACAACACTATAATGCATTACAAACTGTCTGTTAGGCTACAGATATATTAATGATCTCTAGACAAACTGCTTAATTATAGTTATTAGCTCACTTAAAGTAATTTCAACTCAGAAAAAAAGAAACAGCCCTTGTTCAGGACCCTGTCTTTCAAAGATAATTCATAAAAATCCAAATAACTTCAGAGTTTTATTGTAAAGGATTTAAATGATGTTTCCCATGCTTGTTCAATTAACCATAAACAATTAATGAACATGCACCTGTGGAACGGTCGTTAAGACACTAACAGCTTACAGACGATAGGCAATTAAGGTCACAGTTATGAAAACGTAGGATACTAAAGAGGCCTTTCTGCTGACTCTGAAAAACACCAAAAGAAAGATGCCCGGGGTCCCTGCTCATCTGTGTGAATGTTCCTTAGGCATGCTGCAAGGAGGAATGAGGATGGCAGATGTGGCCAAGGCAATAAATTGCAATGTCCGTACTGTGAGATGCCTAAGACAGCACTACAGGGAGACAGGACAGACAGCTGATCATCCTCGCAGTGGCAGACCATGTGTAACAACACCTGTACAGGATAGAATAATATATCCGAACATCACACCTGCGGGACAGGTACAGGATTGCAACAACAACTGCCGAGTTACTCCAGGAATGCACAATCCCTCCATCAGTGTTCAGTGTGTTTGCAATAGGCTGAGAGAGGCTGGACTGAGGGCTTGTAGGCCTGTTGTAAGACAGGTCCTCACCAGACATCACCGGCAACAGCGTCACCTATGGGCACAAACCTACCATTGCTGGGCCAGATAGGACTGGCAAAAAGTGCTCTTCACTGACGAGTCGCGGTTTTGTCTCACCAGGGGTGATGGTCGGATTCGCGTTTATCGTCGAAGGAATGAGCGTTACACTGAGGCCTGTACTGTGGAGTGGCATCAATTTGGAGGTGGAGGGTCCGTCGTGGTCTGGGGAGGTGTGTCACAGCATCATCGGACTGAGCTTGTTGTCATTGCAGGCAACCTCAACGCTGTGCATTACAGGGAAGACAACCTCCTCCTTCATGTGGTACGCTTCCTGCAGGCTCATCAGTTGACAGTGAGAGGACGTTTCTTTTTTTTCTGAGTTTAGGTTATCTATTGGTATCTAATTTGGTTTCTTTAATGTTCTACTAGTTCACAGTATATGGCAACATTCACTAGACTCTCTCTGTGGACCCACCAAAACAATCCTATACCAGATTTTCTTCCATTTTGAACATCATTAAATAAAGATAACTAGCGAAATTTGGCAAATTGCTAATAGGATAGCGGGATAACGTTTGTGCCAGAGGTCTTAATACAATCGTCTTTTCATCCTTAACTGGCCGGTTTTCCTCGATATACAGCATCACAAATAAACATGGCCATGAATTATCCTGATAATCCTCATTCATCTCCTGTACTAAAGGCAATCATCAATGAAGGAGGTGGGGAACGCCAACTCAGGTCTAATGCTTTGGAATTCCCCCTCTTAACCATGTTACATAAGGTCAGTGAGAAGAAAGAGGAGTTAATGAATGCTAGCTAGCCGTGTGTAGTGGTGGGAGTGATAAACAAGATGAATTTCATATATGTTTATCGGTTTATTGGAGCTGAAATCATGATCTGGAAAGCATGACCTGTAATATATTAAGATAGAGAGGGAAGGAGGGAAGAAAGGAGGAAAGGAGAGAGGGTGGAAGAAGGGTTGAGGGACGTTTGTACATGATGAACAGAGAGGGGGAAGCGAATTTCTGATTAATGTGGAACGATTTTCCAACAAAGGACTGGGTGCAATTTCACCCCTGCTTGATGCCAGACTGCTGTCATTCCATTAAAGACGGCTGGCAGATTAATCTCAGTCCTTCTTTTCTATTTACACGTTGTCGTCGCGCTGCAGCCAGAGATGGGATTACCTATGTGTATGAAATCCAGTCACGTCTCTAAAGGGGCTCAATGCTCCTCATCAGGAGTGAATGGGACACACACATCACACGCCTCTTCGGAAGCCTTAATCTTCTTATTGCATACACTTATTCAATTTCTGTGTCAATATCGACCGTAATCAAATGGGGTTGTGTGACAAGTAGGATGAAGGCTTGTGTAGGATGATAAGGAGAGGACAGGAAGCTGCTTAAACACCTGCCTGAGCTGTGTGTGTGTGTGTGTGTGTGTGTGTGTGTGTGTGTGTGTGTGTGTGTGTGTGTGTGTGTGTGTGTGTGTGTGTGTGTGTGTGTGTGTGTGTGTGTGTGTGTGTGTGTGTGTGTGTGTGTGTGTGTGTGTGTGTGTGTGTGTGTGTGTGTGTGTGTGTGTGCGTGCGTTTGCGTGTGTGTGGGTGGGTGGGTGTGGTGTGTGTGTGTGTGTGTGTGGTGTGGGTGTGGGTGTGGGTGTGGGTGTGGGTGTGGGTGTGGGTGTGTGTGGGGTGTGTGTGTGTGTGTGTGTGTGTGCGTGTGTGTTTGTGTGTAAATCTTCCTGCCGACATGACAGGACAGCGCTGGATGAAAGACTATTGTTTTTGGAAATGAATCATGTATAAATAACGTACAGTACTATGAAATGTACAGTACAGTTGAATGAGATTAAGCAAATGCTTGTTCAGTAGAGAAGGATGCTGATTATAGATCAAAGGAGATTTGTTTAGTATCATAACTGTCACTACTATCTACTTTAGGATATTCTACATAATGTACTTTGGTTCTGTACAGATTTTTTGAAGTGTGACCAAATGTTGAGTTGTTAGGAGTTGCATCTCGGTTTGTGTAGTTTAAAGAGTAGCTAAAATACTAATATACTTCCAACACGATTATGACAGAACATTTACACACTGTGATGCATCTAATGTGTATAATTTACTCAACAATGTTCTTTGGAGTCTGGAAAACACCAAATCAGGGGTTTACGAAAGTGCCTTTCCAAGCACATTTGACAACACAACCTATGATGATGACACTTTCAAAGATGTCTTGTTCAAAAGAGCTTGACACCACAGACAGAGGAGGTGTTTGACGTATCCTTTCTTGAAGTGAGCCAACTCCCAAATACAGAACATAGGCCAGAAGAATGACAACAGAAACCCAGCAGAATAAATCAATTAAGCCTTCTCAGTTCTCCACTGATCTGTAACCCAGGAAAACATATTTCAAAAATGTCCACCAAAGTACTTAAAATGACAGTATGTTGATTTGTAATGGATTCGTGAATTTGTCTTTATACTAGATTTTCTGCCACCAACAAATATAAGAACTCTAAGGAGGAGGCATAAGTGGCATCACTGAGAATCTTTCCATCCTAACACAGAGCTCCCAACCTCACAAATAATATCCAAAATGGCAGAAAACAAATCTCACCTACCTAAAACCACACACTGGCTCCAGTTAATGGTGAGGCTTCAGCTAGCTGCTCCGAACAAAGCATGATAATTAGATTTAAGGAAACATACTGTATAAACAGGAGCACATATTAAACTGAATCTCCGAGAGAGATGGGAAATAAACAAAGACGGTGGGAGGGCCAGGGATAGGGAGGCCTCAGCTAGCCCTCGTGTATCATGAAATATGACATCACAGCAGCCATCCTTCGGATTCCTGGGGTCTGACATCTAGATTGCAGATGGATAAGTGAGCCTTAAAAGCCATCCTTAACAATGGGAGAGAAAAAATTGATTCCACATAACTGTTTCTAATTGCTGGAAGCCTCTATTTACTGGATGCCCACGGGAGCAGAAACCAATGAAAATGTTATTTCTCTTCTCATGAACCTTTTGTCTTGCTTTTTCACGACTGGCAATTCCATTCTGACTCCAAATATGCCAGTGACACGAGGGAAATAATGTCTCTGGAAAAATCATCTGAAAACTATAATTCCGGGGGCTTTTTTCCTTATCGATATATTTCTTTATTTTATTGATTTGCCTTATGGTTTAAGGGAAATTATGCTGGCTTCTAAAATAGAAGTGATGTGACATCCACAGCCTCATAGTAATCCAGTCAGCCTCGCAGGCCCTGAATAAGACAGAACATGCCCTTCTCCCATCCAAAGCCTCATAGTAATCCAGTCAGCCTCGCAAGCCCTGAATAAGACAGAACATGCCCTTCTCCCATCCAAAGCCTCATAGTAATCCAGTCAGCCTCGCAGGCCCTGAATAAGACAGAACATGCCCTTCTCCCATCCAAAGCCTCATAGTAATCCAGTCAGCCTCGCAGGCCCTGAATAAGACAGAACATGCCCTTCTCCCAAGCAGAGAAAAAACACTGGCCTAATACACATGGACAGCCTTGTAAAGTGGAGCCTGTCAAAACGGAGAAACACTGGGCTCAACTCAAAACCCATTTAAAACATAATAGAGACCGAAAATCTCTCCCCGACATTCCTAGCATAATACTAAGGACAACAAATGAGTTTTCCATGCCTAGCCCACTACCTCTTTCTTCCTCTCTCCCACACAGTATTTCACTTCATGCACTGCATGCACAGAACTGCAGTTGTAGGCAACAACAGTATAAAGCCAGATGAATTAACTGAGTGCTGAAAGCTAAACAACCCGGAGAGCATGTCATTTCCTTGGGGGTCTAGTAAGGATAAAGTCAGCCACACCTGCCCTGCTCTAGCCAGTGTACAGTCATCCACTGAGTCTAAGTGCTACTAGCTGGGGGAGCCAGGCAGGGCTACTCCCAGATCACTAAAAAGAGGCAGGGAGGCATTGGTTATACAACAGGCTTGGCACGTCCAGCCCCCAGCTTTCATTCATACGTTTCAAAAACAGTGGGCTGAAAGATACTTCTGGAGTCCCAACACACTCTTTGAGGATTTCTGTCAGCTAACTGCTTGTTCACTGGAACAGAACCTTTAAATCATTAACCCTGTCATGTATTAAAATACTAATATGTTGTCCGAGACATCAACTTGACATGGTTAACAGATGAAAGGTTCAGCTCCAGTCTGAAGCGGAGCGTAGATTACACAGTAGACCTATGATAGACTGTTATAGAGGAAACCCAGCAGGATCACATGCATGAGAGGAGACGTATATGAAAGTGTTGTGTTTGGCCCAGAGATACAGGAGAGAAAGAGGGGAGACAGAGGGGCCATCAACTGTGTTGTGGACTCCCCAGACAATAAACATTCATACTGTAACCCCCCCCCCCCCCCATGCCCAAAAGCCAAACTTTCACCCCCCTTTACCTAGGACGCCCACCCACACCCTAGCACACATACATGAATATATACACTGAGTGTACAAAACATTAGGAACACCTTACTAATATTGAGCCACAACCCTTTTTGCCCTCAGAACAGCCTCAATTTGTTGAGGCATGGACTCTACAAGGTGTCGAAAGTGTTCCACAGGGATGCTCGCCCATGTTGACTCCAACGCTTCCTGCAGTTTTGTCAAGTTTTGGGTAGTGGACCATTCTTGATAGACACGGGAAAGTGTTGAGCATGAAAAACACAGCAGCGTACACAAACCATCCACGTCTCAATTCTCTCAAGGCTTAAAAATATGTCTTTAACCCATCTTCTCCCCTTCATCTAGACTGATTTGAAGTGGATTTAGCAAATGACATCAATAAGGGATCATAGCTTTCACCTGGGTTCACCTGATCAGTCTATGTCATGTTCCTAATGTTTTGTACACTCAGTGTATACACCCACACCCACACACACGAACACACACACACTCTCTCTATTCAGGTAGGTTTTCCTTAATTCCTTGTAGACTCTACGTAGTCATGTGGCGAAAGCATTAGAGAAGTCAGGGAGTGGGAGAATGTTAGATTTGTCCTAAAGACAGACACCGTCAAATAAAAAGTCAAGGGAAAGATGTCTGTGATATTTACACTGACGAGCAGAAGAGGGGAGAACAATGGAAAGGAAGGGAAGAGGGGTCAGGATGATTTGTTGGCCCAGGAGAGGTAAGCGATACCCAGTCGTGAACGACCGGTAATCATGTTTATGACGGGGAGCCGGGAATGTGCTGTGCTCCTGGAGAGCTGAATTGTGTTTTCTCTGGCTTCCAGCCTGGGCCTACAGTAGGTGCACCCCCACCAAGACATTGGACATTGTGATTGAAGGATGCGACTCGAGCCAGGCTTCTCCGCAGGGGGTCTAGAGAGATGTATGCGTGATGCAGTTTGTATGTGTGTGTGTGTGTGTGTGTGTGTGTGTGTGTGTGTGTGTGTGTGTGTGTGTGTGTGTGTGTGTGTGTGTGTGTGTGTGTGTGTGTGTGTGTGTGTGTGTGTGTGTGTGTGTGTGTGTGTGTGTGTGTGTGTGTGTATATATATATATATGTGTGTTTCTCTGAGAGAGAGAGGAAGGGAGTTTGTTGGTTGATGTAGTGTGTTTCCTACTGCTAAAGAATGCATCTTGTTCTTCCCCTCCTTTTTTCTCACTCACACAACCCTGTTCCCACATTGCTCTCATTGCTATGGCAACCAGTGCTCTCTCCTTGGGCTCCCTCCGCATGCATCCAATCAGAGTGAGACCATTGTGAAGAGAGAATCCTTTGGGCTTCACTTATTCAACTTACCCCACCGGAACAGCCTCCATACTGAGAGGAAGAGAACAAAGGGTCCTCCCCTTAGGGCTCTGGTCAAAAGTAGTGCACTGCATAGGGAATAGGGTGCCATTTTGGACACAACCAAAGGGAAGAGGCTCCACTACCAGAACCCGATCTGACAAAACAAATGTGGTTGGGTTACAGGGGGTGCGGATGCAATATGTAGCCAAAGAGTGATACGAACGGAAAAGCAAAACAGGATGGTGATGCTGGCTGTTTGTAATCCGTTATCCACGATCCATGATCCATGCCCAATTTCAGTGGAAATTCTATGGAATAGGATTGGCAAGTGTAGCAGAGGCTTTGGCAGTGGCGAAGGCTTGATAAGTCAGAATGGATTCAGGCTGATTCTATTTATGTAATTCCCGAAAACATATGGATAGAATTCAGGCACTCAATACTTTCAACCTTCAACAATGACATTCAACACCACCACTGAAATCCATTAATCTTCTAGTAGAATGTCTCTCCTTTCATATATCCTACCTGCACAAGTCAGCTTGAACCAGTATGTGAACATCTCATTTCATTCAAATAGCCTTTATATTTAATTATAATAATATGACACAGTACATTCAATTAGATATACTGTAATAACATCCCTTAATGTCACAATATTCCATTGATGACACATGGGGTGTTTTGTATTAAATAGGATGACCAAATGCCTTTTTTAAAGGATGGCAGAGGCCCTGAGCTACAGTAAATAATTAGCAGAGATGAACTACGCTGCGACAGGCAGGCAGGCCGCTATGACACGTAAAGGCTGCTCTGAGGTCACTGCACACCGTCACATTATCATGCTTTTCTGCCACTAATTATATTTTAGAAGATTAGATCCACCCAGGCGCTTGTTAAAAACTTATGAGCGGTGGCGGCGTTCTCTCCAGCGCCCGTGGAGCTGTGTGTGTGTGTGTGTGTGTGTGTGTGTGTGTGTGTGTGTGTGTGTGTGTGTGTGTGTGTGTGTGTGTGTGTGTGTGTGTGTGTGTGTGTGTGTGTGTGTGTGTGTGTGTGTGTGTGAGAGAACTTTAGAGCAGTACCAGAGGGCCCATCTCTGAAACCCTGATGGACAGTTGGCTGTCGGGAGATGACAGTGGGACAGAGGCGCGCCGTAATTCTCCCCGACTGCCGTGTCACAAAGTGTCACAATCTGTTCCTGACACCCCGACTATGAGGCCCTGAACGACAAGCCAGAGCAGACAAGAAGAGAGAGAGGGGAGCGCCGCCGGAGCAGACGGGGGAGTGTACGAGGGAGTGTACGAGGGAGAGGGAAAGAGGGCAAGAGAGAGAGCGAGAGGGGGGGAGAGATGGGGATTGATTGAAACGCTAGAGGCGGAAATAAGCCACGTCTCGCCTCTTCCTCAAGAGAGCCTATTCATCTGTCCGCTTTAAAGGAGAGGTAGTTCAAGATCTCTCTCTTTCTCTTTCTCAGACCCATGTCCTCTAGCTAGCTAGCTGTACATAGTTAGATGACGTTCACATACATAATGAATCACAGGGAGAGATCGAAATAGTGCTCGTAGACAAGTGTACTGCATCTGTTAGGAAGCTCATAACTTCTGAGAAAATATTGGGTAAACAAGCAGTATCTTCCAGGCTTTTTCATGAATAAATACAATGTCCCTGCCTTACTCTAAAAATTTGTCATTTTTGTGATTTCTAATGTTTTACTAAACTAATTTCAATCTGATCGTACATTTTTGTGAAATGATAAGTGTGTTTGTGTTAGAATACCATGATCAGAGCATGTGCATGTTCCTCTGAGATGACTTACAAATCATTATAGGACTCCATGATTGTGGGGTGCTGTTTGAGGCCAGTAACATCAGGGGGCAAGAAAGGAAGGTGGCAGGTTTATTCAGTGTGTGCTTGCTCTGCAGACAGCCATGTTTAAGTCAGCCAAAACGTCAAAATAAATGCTTGGTGTGTGTGTGTGTGTGTGTGTGTGTGTGTGTGTGTGTATGTGTGTGTGTGGCTGCCTGTGTGTTGTGTTCCTACTGTTTCTCCTCCATACACACACTGACAACCAACCCATCTCTGACTGAGCAGGAGAAATTAGAGGGATGATACTAGAATAATTAACTAATTATAGGTATAACATTCTGACTTCCATATCTAAATGATTGTCTCTAGTAAGGAACATTTTAAATTATAGAGAGACAGAGAGAAACATAGTGAGAGAGAGGGGGAGAGAGAGAGAAATACAGTGAGAGAGAGGGGAGAGAGAGAGAGAAACATAGTGAGAGAGAGGGGAGAGAGAGAGAAACATAGTGAGAGAGAGGGGAGAGAGAGAGAGAAACACAGTGAGAGAGAGGGGAGAGAGAGAGAGAGAGAAAGAGGATGGAAAAAAATCTCTGGAAGTGGATAATTAATTGATGCTAGCAATTACAACTTCCATGTCGGAGCAAATTGGCCAGCATATCTCAAATTATAGGGGGGCTGTGACCTCATTTTCAGTAGTGTGTCAGGGAATAATCAAAATATGTACTGAGGGGGTGGGATGGACACAATGTCACACAGACCTGCTTTGAACAGATTACACAACCAGGTCAATGTAAGGGGTAGATCCCCTTTGTACACAGACAGGCACGGAGAAATAAATACAAATTCCTTAGACCCTGGGGCATGAAAAGTACTGTGAGGTTGAATAACAAAATACCAGCAAAAACGTTGTGGTTTCTTCATATGTTCAAGCAAATGAAATAATCACAGTAATCATTAAAAACAACAACTATATTATATGACATTAATCGCTTTTCAAAAGTGGTAATTTGAGAGTTAGAATCGTTTTGCCACATGCGTGAAGGAATTCCAAATATACTGTCATGTATTCATTAAAAGCCACTAATAACTAGGTTCAGGTTTACCAGCCTTGAGGGAGACTTTTCTTTTTGCTCCATTTCAGCAGATAAAACTCAAATTGACATGGATATGACAGGTTAGATGTTTCCAGATATCATTTCCAGAGGTTTCATTACAAAGCAACGTTCTAAGACGGTGCGAAGGTGAGGCAAGACGGAGCAGACAAGGATGAATTCCACACCAACCCACAGTTTTCACATTTTAATTTGTCCTATTAGGACTGTCCTGAGCAACAGCACACCCATTGACCAGTCTTAACACAGCTACAACCAAACGACTTCCATATGACCTATGGGACTATCAGGTGGGCTCAGGGAGAGAACAGTATAAGGCTACAGGGTGATTCCTAATGACACCAGGACAACAAAAAAAACAGCATTTCTACTTCACAGAAGGGCTGTTTGAAAAAATGTAAAGGTCAACTGCTCCTTAGAACCAACTTTTCTGGTTTTAAATGGCCTATGTGGCATTGATATGAGTCAGAAACATTTATTCTAGTGTTAAAATTTACTACAATGTGTAAATAGGATAATTTTGGTCATAAAGTCAGTCTAGTCCTTCTGTAGCTCAGTTGGTAGAGCATGGCGCTTGTAACGCCAGGGTAGTGGGTTCGATCCCCGCGACCACCCATACGTAGAATGTATGCACACATGACTGTAAGTCGCTTTGGATAAAAGCGTCTGCTAAATGGCATATATTATTATTATTATATATTAGTCCAAAACAGAGTTTTGTAAATGAGTTCATCACAACTCACTGGAGGGTTGGGTATGTATTAGCATCATGCCCACGCTCAGTGCCCTCCAACACCAGAAAAAGAAGCTGTGCTGATTGCGCAGCCAGAACTTCCAGACAGTGAGAAAGACCTGCTCATTACGTAGACAGACCTGCACATTATGTTGAAATAACCTGTTGGCCCTAAGCCCTATAGGGAGTGACCACTTACTTACTGTATGTGTTTGATAGAGTCAAACCACTCGAGTCTGCCAATTTTTTGGGGAAAAATTGAATTGAAACAATCAGAGAACATTGCACTTGTATCCCAACTGCAACTGGTAAATATTCCAAAGTGCATTAGCGAACATCTTGTGTTCGCCCCACCTGTTTTGAGCCCCACATATATTGTTTTTAAAAGCCCGGGATCGAAGTGGCAAATGGCAAAGCAGTCTAAAGCGCGGTCTAAAGCACTGCATCGCAGTGTTAGCGAAATCACTACAGATAGGGGTTTGATACTGGACTGTGTCGCAGCCGGCTGTGACCGGGTAACCCATGAGGCGGCACACAATTGGCCCAGCGTTGCCCATGTTAGGGGAGGGTTTGGCCGGCTGGGATGTCCTTGTCCCATCTCGCTCTAGCGACTGCTGTGGCGGGCCGGGTGCATGCATGCTGACACGGTCGCCAGGGGTGCAATGGTTCCTCTGACACATTGGTGCGGCTGGCTTCCGGGTTAAGCGAACAGTGTGTCAAGAAGCAGTGCGGCTTGGCGGATCGTGTTTCGGGACGCATGGCTCGCGACCTTCGCCTCTCCCGAGTCTGTATGGAAGTTGCAGCGATGGAAAAAGACTGTAAATACCAATTGGATATCAGGAAATTGGGGAGAAAAAGAGGTCAAAAGTACAACAAAAAATTAAATATTGAATCACTTACATTTGACATAAACCTCAATAGAGAAATCTGGACACACATGAAGCTTTACTATTTGCCCTGAAATATTAGTAGTGTTTATATTTAAATCATTTTCTTACAAGACTTTATGAATATTCAAAAATATAAACATGATTTTCTAATTTGTAAAATATACTGTTGAACATAATATCCTCTACGGGTAGTCTCGAAAACACGATCCTAGGCAATGCAGTGACTAGGGTCTGGTTTCAATCATAGTTCCCCTGTGCCAAAAGAGTCTATGTCACTGCCTACGTCACTTCTTTATCATCTTGCTAAAAATACAAAATAGTAGCTAGCAAGATGGAGATCACAGAGGTAATTTTTTATAAGTGGCTAGTTTGCATCAACTACCTTAACTAAAACCACTGCAAAGGTTTTGCCTGCAAACTTTGGTTCTGAAGTGCGACGTTCTGGCATGTCTGCCTCATGAATTTTCCCATTATTGACATAATCAGTGACGTATATCCTGTATGACAAAAAATCCATTATTGAAACCAGACCCTAGTCACTGTGTTGTACAGGGTCGGGTTTTAGAGACTACCAATGATCCAATTTGTACACATTACCAACAGAGTGAAGGTGAAAATGGATTTTAAAAATTGTTGCCAACTGCTGGTGATTTGCAGGATGTGCAATGATACAAGTAAAAGGAGGGCTGCGATTGGTTACATAGCCTACTATGCCAATTACACTGTAAACAATGTACCATAACTTTCCAACTAGCAGAGATCCCACTGGAACTTTGATATGCCCATAGTGTATTATGTCCAATAAATATATATATAAAACATTTGTATATTTTTCAATATTCATAAATGAATGTAAGACATGTTTTATTGAAATGAAAATACTACTCATATTACAGAGCAAGCAGTAAAGCTTCATATGATACCAATCTTTGCTTTGTAGCACCTACAAATGAAACATTATGGAGTCTTAAAGGAGGCCTGGGTAAGGCCAAAATGTCATAAATAAGCAAACTTTGATTAATCATAGTATTTCACAATTTTGATTTTAGATACAATTGTCAAATATATGTCAACAATCCTTCCTCCAAAGGACCATTCGATTTGATTACATTTTGTGAAAATAAAAAAATGTGTGGTCTTATTCGGTCATAGTTTCGTGAGGAATCACCCTATATAAGCAGTAAAACACCTACTGTATCAGCACTATCTCCTGAATCAAAATCAAATCAAATCAAATGTTATTTGTCACATGCTTCGTAAACAACAGGTGTATACTAACAGTGAAATGCTTACTTACTGTTGATGTGAGCCATAACCAGCATGCTCTGAGTACGCATCCTGGTATATCATTTGGCCTTGTAAATGTTAACCTGTTTAAAGGTCTTACTCACATCAGCTACAGAGAGCGAGATCACACAGTCGTTGGGAACAGCTGGTGCTCTCATGCATGGTTCAATGTTCCTTGACTCGAAGCGAGCATAGAAGGCATTTAGCTCATCTGGTAGGCTCGCGTCGCTGGGCAGCTCAAAGCTGGTGTTTCCTTTTATAATCCATGATAGTTTGCAAAGCCCTGCCACATGAATGCGTAACTGGTCCTTCCTGTTTCAGTTTTTGACTGTGAGCAGGAAACAGGAGGATAATTATGGTCTGATTTGCCAACGGGATGGCAAGGGAGGGCCTTGTATGCATTTCTTTGTGGAGTAAAAGGTGAACTAGAGTTTAGTCGCATCTGGTTGCACGGGTAACATGCTGGTGAAAATCATACCGATTTTTTTCTCCCTGCGTTAAAATGACCGACCATGAGAAACACAGCCTCTGAATGTGCATTTTCTTGTTTGCTTATGCCAGCATCGGTTTCTGCTGGTAAATAGAATACGAAAAATATACATGAAACCTCTCTTGGTAAATAGTATGGTCTGCAGTATATCATAAGGTATTCTAACTCAGGCAAGCAAAAACTTGAGACTTCCTTAACATTAGATATCGCGCACTAGCTGTTGTTAACAAAGAGACACACCCCTCTGTTCTGATGTCCAGAAACGGTTTTCACGGCCACTGTATATGCCGTCAATATGAGTATTAGACTGAACGTTTCTAGAGCCCTGCATCAGTATTTATATGGCCATAAAGCTGTTAATGAGAGTTGAGCATAAATTATGGTACTTACAATTCACAAACGTCTGTGCTGATGCTTGAAAGAATGGATCTGTCAACAGGAAAAAACAACTGGACAAATAAGGGAGAATGATCATGGTGAATTAGCGGATCAAATGTTGTTATTTCAAAATCTATTTATTTCCTGTCCCCATTTGCCTGCCTGCCTCGATGGACACTGACTGGCGGGCTATGATACCAAACGCTTTCAGGCCTTTCTCTCTCCCTCTCGCCCATCAAGGGCCTTGGGTAATAACAAAAAAAAAGAGTAATGTGCTGTTTTCTCGCATTCCAAACCCCGTAATTGCCAATTTATTTGATAAGCAGCCGGATAATGATGGCATTTCACCTCTGCCGCAGAGACTAAACACGACTGAATACTCCCAGCCTCCCCGCCCACCCTCATCCAGCAGACTCCCTCTGCCCAGAACTCCTGTCTGACTCCTGCCACCCAGGATGGGGATGGCGGCTGGGGGGGCAGAGGGTGGCAATGGTGGTGGGGAGAGGAGACCTGTATGCCTGCTGTGAACATAACACCTATCAAATGCTTCCTAAAGGGGACAATAGGCTTCAGAGTAAATATAGCATTACCTGCCAATTTAGCTGGGGTTTGGGGTTAAGGCTAACCCCAATGAGGCTGATCTGCCATTTGTAGGACCTAATGAGTTGCCTAGGAAAGAGGAGAGAGAGAGAGAGAGAGAGAGAGAGAGAGAGAGAGAGAGAGAGAGAGAGAGAGAGAGAGAGAGAGAGAGAGAGAGACAGAGAGAGAGAGAGAGAGAGAGAGAGAGAGAGAGAGAGAGAGAGAGAGAGAGAGAGAGAGAGAGAGAGAGAGAGAGAGAGAGAGAGAGAGAGAGAGAGAGAGAGAGAGAGAGAGAGAGAGACAGAGAGAGAGAGAGAGAGAGAGAGAGAGAGAGAGAGAGAGAGAGAGAGAGAGAGAGAGAGAGAGAGAGAGAGAGAGAGAGAGAGAGAGAGAGAGAGACAGAGAGAGAGAGAGAGAGAGAGACAGAGAGAGAGAGATAGAGAGAGAGAGAGAGAGAGAGAGAGAGAGAGAGAGAGAGAGAGAGAGAGAGAGAGAGAGAGAGAGAGAGAGAGAGAGAGAGAGAGAGAGACAGAGAGAGAGAGAGAGAGAGAGAGAGAGAGAGAGAGAGAGAGAGAGAGAGAGAGAGAGAGAGAGAGAGAGAGAGAGAGAGAGAGAGAGAGAGAGAGAGAGAGAGAGAGAGAGATGGGGAGAGAGAGAGAGAGAGAGTCCTCTCTGAGAGAGGAGGAGAGAGAGGAGAGAGCTGAGTCAGAGGGAGAGATGGGGTCCAGGCTGACCTATCCAGTCCTCTCTGTTCCTCCCAGGCAGGACCTGGGTAGCACAGGAGGCTGAGTCAGAGGGTGAAAGGGGAGCAGGCAGACCTATCCAGTCCTCTCTGTTCCTCCCAGGCAGGACCTGGGTAGCACAGGAGGCTGAGTCAGAGGGTGAAAGGGGAGCAGGCAGACCTTTAGCAAACATCATTAGTCAACTGTTGTTGTCTAACAAATGGCCAGGGTTACTCATAGCCCTGCCTCACACTGCTCCATAGGACTAATAACTCACTTTGATGCACTGTGTGTGGCATGCGCGTGTGTGCGTACACACAAGTGTGTGTGTGTGTATGAGTACATGTTGCAATATGAATTACATTTAGGGTTGGCCTTGGTGAATATGTCAAGCTAAGCAACAGGCCGGCCTTGTATCACATTCTTCACACGTGCCTACTATAAGCCAGAAAATCAGACCATATTTCAGGTTTATCAATATGGCTTCCACAGGATCTCAACCCCTCTTCTCTCTCACCCACTTTTTCCCACTCCACCCCCTCTCCCTCTCTTTACCCGTACTCCCCTCCCCCTTTCTCAACCCATCTCCCTCTCCTCACCCTCCATCTGGGGCAGTGGTCCTGCTACAGAGGTCTCAGCTGTCGCCTCCTGCGATGTGTGAAGTGGCTTTTTACAGCGTGGCCAGGCGGGACTGTTCAGAGGCCCGTGGGGGCCTGAGATGGGTCCTCTTATAGCGTGACTCTTTCAAAGTGGCAAAAACACTGTCCTCACGCAGCCCAGCTTTCAGCAGCTCCCTTCAGACACACAGAGAGGACAGGCCCTCTGGCCCTCCATGCCAGACAGGTAGATAGATATTGTGGAGGACTGGCTTTATTCAACCCTCACAGGACACACATTGTGGATAAAAGGCTGTCTTGGTGAAAGATAATGTGGAGGACAAAAATATCTTAACAACCACAACACAACTTATGGATGGGTTAAAGACATTTTCAAACAGAAGTAAAGATCTTTTCAGGACATACAAGATGTGTTACCACATATGAGGCATTTATCCTCAAACACTGGGCAATTAGGGTGTACAATAATTGCAGCAATGCATTTTGGGGAAGGTTAGGGTCAGGGACAATATTGGCTATGCACCCAAGATGGAAAGAGGTTGGGCTCTCCTAGATATTTTGTAGAATATGACATGACAAATTTATAGATGCTTTGTGAAGCGTCAATTTAATATGATTTATAAAGCCTATAATAAAGCTGCAATATGTAACTTTTTGGGCGATCTGACCAAATGCACATAGAAATGTGAGTTATAGATCATTCTCATTGAAAGCAAGTCTAGGAAACAGTAGGTCTGTTTTAGGTGTGCTATTTATATGCTTCCTGTGCTTAAGTTTAGTTTGCCGGACCCCAGGAAGAGTGCAGCAGCTAATGGGGATCCATGATAAATACAAATACTCTACACTTGCTTGTTATATCAGATAAACTGAAATTAAGCAAACTATTAGAATTTTAGCAACCAGAAAATGGTGGAGCAATTTCTGCATAGTGCACCTTTAAGCAGTACTTATGTCACCCGTTAAAAAACACTAGTTTATGTAACATTTGACATAGTGGGGTTTTGTCACATTTATGAATCCTTTATAGAGCATGACATATGGGTTATATGATTCATGAACCATTTATGTAGTGCTTAGGAAGCCTTTATGAATGCTTTATGAAGCTTTTATAAGTTGCACTTTGTTTAAAGCAAGACCACAAAGGACAAGAAATGGATGACTCTCTCACATTCCAATCCTGAAGTCCACATATAATGTATAGCTCCACGTCGAATCATACTCTCTAATTTATTATTCAATACATTGTACTATGTTGCCCTATAATTTAAACCAAAAGGTTATCACATGTCCGTCTTCTCCTCAGACCCTGAGTGACCGCAGTGTGTAAGTCTTCTTCTCCAAGCCCATATTGCTCAGCGTGGCCTAATGGATGACAAATGAAAGGCTGTTGTTCATTTCCCATGCCACGCACAGCGGTGGCTGTCAGTTATTCAAAGTGATAAAACTGTGTCCATCCACAGTTTCATTTTTTTTTGTGTTGTTTGTCTTTATACACACTATCTCTCTCTCTCCGATTTCACTCGCTCGCTCTTTCTCTCTCTCTCTTTCTCTCTCTCTGCCTTGCTACTACAGTACAGTAGGGTGAGGTGAAGCAGCAGGTATCATTTAAATGTATGATGTCGACATCAAATTACTTATTTCATTTCATGCCTGGCCAAGCATCCTATAGCGACACATCAGAATTCGTTTTGCTTCACTCGTTCTCTCCGTGTCTTTGTCAACAACTGGCTTCACCTTCCAACTGACAGTTTTAATTATGGACCATATCTGATAGCAGCGCCTCTGTAGATTCACCACTAGAATCAAAGTAAAATGGATGGGGTCTGCCAGATTGCATAGCAGGCCTTTACAGAGCCTTAGAGCCTTCCTAGCACCAGTCTGCTCTCCTTACATATCCAAGCCAGCACAGAGAGAGATCTCTCACCCTATGTACCAGGCCATCATTGTAAATAAGAATTTGATCTCTATTGACTGGTTAAATAAAGGTTGAATAAATAAATGAAATATATTTACATTTAGATTCTAAAGAACTGAGACTGAGGAACAAGACACTGGGTAAATAGGATGTCCTTATTCTAGTACTAAACCTCTGTGTGTACAGTATATGGTTACAACACTAACTGTAACTGTACAGCGCTGTTCACCAGAAGGAGCCTGGCAGACAGCCAATGACAACACCAGGCTGGAGATCTTCTTATTGGTGTAGAGCCAATGCAAATCACATTACGTTTTTATCAGTCCACAGCATCAGCAGAACTTACCTGTTGGCTATGATATGCAGCACACAATGTATCTTAATCGGACTCTTCTTGAGTTTGAGTAACTTAAACTTACCTTGTCAAACCTCATGTAATCTTCACAAAAGACACAAATCAACCCAAAGATCACCTTTAAAGCGGAAATCAGCAGTAGAAACATGTTTGAGGCTAAATGTTGACATTGTCTGTTTTGGGATTCAAAAAGAAATCACCTGAACATGTTTTTTAGCCAACAAAATTATTTTGAATGTCAAAATCAGTGTGATATTTAAAGCCTCAGACAATACTGTAAGATCCAACTTTCAAAATGAGCCATTGGTTAGCTAACAATCAACTGACACGCTAGCTAACTAGCGGTTTAGCTTGCTAGCTTACCCACAAACTCATTTTTAAACACATTAACTTGCCAAACTTTTAAATGAGTAGCAAGCAAGCTAAGAGTTATGCCAAACAACAGACATAATGTCTTCTACAGTAGCACTTGTGTTGCAAAATGCAAACAGTGTCGCGCTGAAAACAAACAGCAAACTTCAGGGCAGATTTTCTCTAAAGAGCTGATCGGGGATATCTCTGTTGTAACTAACTCTACTGCGCTAAAATTTCAGAGTTGATACACAAGTTATCCTTAGTTAAGCTTAAAATCTCCTGTTTTCAACCATATATAAAGCTCGACATGTTGGTTGGGGTCAATCCGACTGATAATAATGGAGCAAGTCACATCTACTTTGTTTCCAAACATTGGAGTAAAACACGCTTATATTTTGAGTTCTGATGGGGTTCGACAGTTGAACTAAGCTCATGAGGCGTTTAAGTTATATTGTACTGTGTAGACATACAGTTAGTGTCACGTCTTGTTTGTGTGCTTATTTGTTTGTTTACTTACGTCACTCAGCCTATCTCTGGAGCTGCTTCCGACAAAAGGCTTGGACCCTCCGCTCACGCTCTCGCTGTCGCTGTCCTTGCAGTTGTTCTGGCCTGGCTTCAGCTGAAAGACAACAAACACACACAGTCAGACACACGTTAACATGCTGAAGATGTTGCGACAGGGCTTTGGTTCTAAGCTTTACATAGATGATATTGGCTGAGGAGACTGAGCTGGGAATCCCTATCCAACAGACAGAAGAAAGAAAATTCATGAATCTGTGCGTGTTGGCAGCAAGCGCTGTGGTGTATGTGTAAATCTGTCATGTTTATAGGCCTCTTGAGCCAGCAACAGTCACTCCAGCGTGCCAATGACAGACAAGACAGCCAGCATATGAGCTCCCACTGTGAAATCCCTATCAACCTTTCAGAGAAGAGAAACAAAAGCCTTCAAAAATCTTCAAAAGCCGTATTCCCTTCCCATCCAACAAACAGACAGCCCCATACAGAGACTACAGGAGCTCAGCAGGTGTCACTTTCCAGACACTGTCAGACTCACTAAGACACAGAAAATAAAAAGCAAGAGAGTAGGAGGAAGATGTGCGATCCAAGAACATCTGAGCCCTCCAGGAGTCTGAAGATAACAATGTGGGACTCCTGGGAGGCCACGGGCCGTTGTGGTCCAAGTCCGCAATTCATGTCCTCTGAAGCTTCCTCAGAATACTCCTTCCTTCCAGACCCACAAGACCAGACCAAAACCAGACCAGACCAGCCAGCCTTGCCAAACCTTTGCCAAACCTTGCATGCTTCATTTCAAAGCACAGAAAAACTGCTTTATGGGGCCTTTGTGGAGGAGAGCAGTAAACAGGTGTAATGCCACATAAGAGAAAAGGCAGAGTATGACACAACAGACAGCACGCAGAGGGATTGTATTCTCTAAGAGGGGCTGTTCTCTCTCTCTCTCTCTCTCTCTCTGACTGACTGACTGAACTATACAGGTCACTTTTGAGTGAAGTATTTATTATACATCCTCATTCCGGCCATCAAATTTTATTGAAATGGCACAGGGTAGGGGGAATGTCTTAAGAGCCCTTGAATTAAATGTATAATTAAAATGAGAATGTTCCCTTCTCTGTAGCCATTAGCAGTGTGAAAGGAATCCTTTCCTTTGGAGAATACAGTGGTGGGTGAAAGACTGAGCCAGGCTGAGTGCTGAGAGTGATAAGAGCCAGAGCACTGGGAGATGCCAGATGGGCCTAAAGGGGGAGAGGAGATAAGAGAGCGAGGCCACACAAGGCAACAGTGCTGGAGGGAACACAAGGACATAGAAACACACACACAGAGCTTCAAACACAGGGGCTCCGGCATGTGTGATAGCACTAATTACCTTCAACACACTTCCTCTACACATTTTCCCTCCTTTTTTTCTTGTTAAAGGCCAATTCCTCTGATGGGAGTTTGCATATTTTCAGAGAGAGGGGGCAGTAATATCCTGGGCATACACACTGGCACAGTAATAGAGCCCTGAAGTAAGGACATGGAAAGATGGGAGCGATGGCACTGTGCACTGTTTATGCCCCAGTCTGCAGGTCGTTCATCAAAACATGTTGACCTATAATATAATATTCATTAACCAACCTGGGTCCCTGCTGGCAGCACTGAGTAGTTAGTAAAATATCATAGTTAGTAAAAGATACGATTAGCATTCTTGAAACATTATTTTGTTGAAATATAATGTGATCGCTGAGAAATGAAGCTAATTGAGCTAACGCAAAATTGGCCATTTTAAATTATATGATTAAGATAACATTCAATAAATATAGTCCCCAATATCTGATCTGGACCACCACGTCTTCCTTCCAATGAGTAAGACACGATGGAATCCCGCCAAACAATCTGAAGCCACCCACGGACTTTCCACATCTAATGCCAATCCCACCCCAACAACTACAGTAGTATAAAAGTTCTCTATGTTTGACAAGTAGTGTGAAAGTACCAGGTTCTGACCACTAGATGCCGGTGTTCCTGCTATACAGCCACACTCTTTTAGCAATTTAGCTGGTTTCTTGTGTTTATTAAATAGATCACATTTCCTTTGTAACTTTAGGTTAAAAAAACAATAGATTAGGCATATTATGAAAATAAATTGTGTGGTCCTCATAATTCAAGCCAATCCATAGCACATGAAATGATGGGATAGCTCTATGGGGTGGCAGGTAGCCTAGCGGTTAAAGCATTGGGACAGTAAACCGAAAGGGTCACTGGTTTGAATAGCTGAGCCGACAGGGTGAAAAATATGCCGATGTGCCCTTGAGCAAGGCACTAAACCCTAATTCTCTCCAGGGGCACCATACTACTATGGACGACCCTATAAAACAACACATTTCACTGCACCTAACCGGGGTATGTGACAAAAACACATTTTCGTTCTTTGTTTATTTTAAGGGCTTGTCTGCATTACCTTATCTCTTAGAATAAAGTCTGACACATTGGACAATAATTCTGTCACAGTATGTTGGAGTGAAATATATTTGGATTAATCTAACAGTTCAAGTATCATCAAAATGACTGATGTGCGAAAGTGAAACTAACTGATTGTATAAATACTGTACACTCACTGGTCTCCATCGATCAGTAGAAAATATACTCTGTGACATCAAAATCTTGATGAAATTGACCTCAGAAAACATGTAAAGAATAATCCCCCAATAAAGCCAATTCAATAAGCCTAAATCATCTTTCAGATGTATTACATGGCCAGGCAGGCACCAGCTATTAAACCGTGAATAGCAAAAAGTCTCCCTTCGACTTGTTGTTCCCTTTCATTTCTCTTAAAGCCTCCTTAAATTACTTCTGAGAATGAATCTTCTTTCCGAGGTGCAGATCATGCCCGCTCCGTGGCGTGATGGACTCATCCTTTAACGGTGGTTAATAGACATGCTAAATGAAGGGAAGGTGGTCACAATAAATCAGCCCCATCAAAAAGCTGAGCTGAGAATGAATGACCTTCCAGTACAGATACACCTGAGTGATAAACTAGTCTGGGTGTGTGTAGAGACTAGTAGTCCATTCAGTTGGACACTCATCCCAGTAGCAGCAACCAGTGGCTCATCATCATGGTCTAGGTCTTCTCATTACTCTGGCCAGTCATTTCACATTTTATCACTTCATTGACTTTTTACAGTTTCTTCTCTTGCAGTGAACACACCATGGCTGCTTTCCAGAACATCTAGTACAGAGATGATAGGTGCAGTCAGAAAGGGTGGGTGGGGGTACTGTGTGTGTGCTTGTGCTTTTGTGTGTGTGTGTGTTTTCCTTAGTGCACGTGTGTGTGTATGTACTTGCAGCGTGTATGTGTGATCTGTACATGCCCGTTCTGTTGTTCCGTGCTCATGTAATAATAATATAAACACAGTAATTAAGAGGCAGGTTGAAACATACTGTAAGGTTCTGCTTTTCTTTTCTTAGTCAACATTGTGTTATTTTCTTTGTGTTCTTGAATGTAGCTCAGTTTCTTTGTGTTCTGGAACATAGCCCTGTCTTTCATTTTGTTCATTGTTTTCACCTGTGATTGTTTCTCACCTGGTCTCATCAGCTCCCTAGTTAGTTCAGTTCTTTCTGTTTGTATGGTTGTGAGGTATTGTTTGTTTTTGACTGCCTACCTGTGTTTGACCATTGCCTACCTGTGACCACGATTCCTGCCTTCTGCGAAGGCTTAATAAACATCTGCTGCACTCTGCGTGTGAATCTACACCTTTTTCTCACTGAATATTCATTACACATACAGATGCATTCGTTTAATGACCTTCTCATCTACACAGCCTGGGTAAAGATTCACCCTGTAGGAACATGGCTAACAAACAGATGGTTTAATATTCCAGAGGCTAATTTTACAACAATTAAAAACACAGCAAGACATTAGCATCTAATGAAACATTTAGTGCATCTTAAGTGCATCTGCTATTAATTCCAACACAATAAGGTCTTGTTTTCCCTCAATCTGTTTCATGTTAGGAGAGAAACATCCCCCCGTCCTTACCCTCCTGAATTTATTGAAGTATAGAATTAACAAGTGTTTCCAGTCAGTGTGATTGTTTGGCAGAGAGCAACCTAAATAAAACCTACACACTATCATAGTTGTATCCATGCCTCTATATCTCCAATGTGATAGTAACAAAATTATATATATTCCCCCAAATTCAAACTAAATAGAAACGTCTATTCTGTAGTTTGGAGCTGACACATCATACCTAGAGTAGATGACACATCATACCTAGAGTAGATGACACATACCTAGAGTAGATGACACATCATACCTAGAGTAGATGACACATCATACCTAGAGTAGATGACACATCATACCTAGAGTAGATGACACATCATACCTAGAGTAGATGACACATACCTAGAGTAGATGACACATACCTAGAGTAGATGACACATCATACCTAGAGTAGATGACACATACCTAGAGTAGATGACACATACCTAGAGTAGATGACACATCATACCTAGAGTAGATGACACATCATACCTAGAGTAGATGACACATACCTAGAGTAGATGACACATACCTAGAGTAGATGACACATCATACCTAGAGTAGATGACACATACCTAGAGTAGATGACACATACCTAGAGTAGATGACACATACCTAGAGTAGATGACACATCATACCTAGAGTAGATGACACATCATACCTAGAGTAGATGACACATCATACCTAGAGTAGATGACACATCATACCTAGAGTAGATGACACATACCTAGAGTAGATGACACATACCTAGAGTAGATGACACATCATACCTAGAGTAGATGACACATACCTAGAGTAGATGACACATACCTAGAGTAGATGACACATACCTAGAGTAGATGACACATACCTAGAGTAGATGACACATCATACCTAGAGTAGATGACACATACCTAGAGTAGATGACACATACCTAGAGTAGATGACACATCATACCTAGAGTAGATAACACATCATACCTAGAGTAGATGACACATCATACCTAGAGTAGATGACACATACCTAGAGTAGATGACACATACCTAGAGTAGATGACACATCATACCTAGAGTAGATGACACATCATACCTAGAGTAGATGACACATACCTAGAGTAGATGACACATACCTAGAGTAGATGACACATCATACCTAGAGTAGATGACACATACCTAGAGTAGATGACACATCATACCTAGAGTAGATGACACATCATACCTAGAGTAGATGACACATACCTAGAGTAGATGACACATCATACCTAGAGTAGATGACACATACCTAGAGTAGATGACACATCATACCTAGAGTAGATGACACATACCTAGAGTAGATGACACATCATACCTAGAGTAGATGACACATACCTAGAGTAGATGACACATACCTAGAGTAGATGACACATACCTAGAGTAGATGACACATACCTAGAGTAGATGACACATCATACCTAGAGTAGATGACACATCATACCTAGAGTAGATGACACATACCTAGAGTAGATGACACATCATACCTAGAGTAGATGACACATACCTAGAGTAGATGACACATCATACCTAGAGTAGATGACACATACCTAGAGTAGATGACACATCATACCTAGAGTAGATGACACATACCTAGAGTAGATGACACATCATACCTAGAGTAGATGACACATACCTAGAGTCGATGACACATCATACCTAGAGTAGATGACACATCATACCTAGAGTAGATGACACATCATACCTAGAGTAGATGACACATACCTAGAGTAGATGACACATCATACCTACAGTCGATGACACATCATACCTAGAGTAGATGACACATCATACCTAGAGTAGATGACACATACCTAGAGTAGATGACACATCATACCTACAGTCGATGACACATCATACCTAGAGTAGATGACACATCATACCTAGAGTAGATGACACATCATACCAAGAGTAGATGACACATCATACCTGGAGTCGATGACACATCATACCTAGAGTAGATGACACATCATACCTAGAGTCGATGACACATCATACCTAGAGTAGATGACACATCATACCTAGAGTCGATGACACATCATACCTAGAGTCGATGACACATCATACCTAGAGTAGATGACACATACCTAGAGTAGATGACACATCATACCTAGAGTAGATGACACATACCTAGAGTAGATGACACATCATACCTAGAGTAGATGACACATCATACCTAGAGTAGATGACACATCATACCTAGAGTAGATGACACATCATACCTAGAGTAGATGACACATCATACCTAGAGTCGATGACACATCATACCTAGAGTCGATGACACATCATACCTAGAGTAGATGACACATCATACCTAGAGTCGATGACACATCATACCTAGAGTCGATGACACATCATACCTAGAGTCGATGACACATCATACCTAGAGTAGATGACACATCATACCTAGAGTAGATATATCATAACTGGTAACGTTATCTCTTATGTTACAAGGGCCAAAAGGGAATGGATGAATTTGTTTCCAATTGTGTGAAAAGTGCAAGGGGCCACAGCCAACTTCACCAGGCAAATGAACAGCACATCATACAGGATGTCTGTAATGTCCTTAACCGCGCTGTGCAAACACAGATCTACACGGAGCTGTGGTGTTAAGCAATTTCCAGGTATTACATCTCTAGAATGCACAGAAAGTTGGAGCTCTGATACCTTCCATATTTAGATGTAATGTCACTCACCCTGAACTAAACAACTAAACATCTACGACACGGTTACCTCAATGGCCATACAAATGCCCAAGCTAACTGTTATGGAGTACTGTCTCACAAAAGGAGATGGCTGCCACTTACAATACAGATAGCCTAGTTTATAAAAGAAGGCTGAATCAATAGAAGACTAACTTAAACGGAATGCTTTTTATTTCAGTATTGCTAGTATGGGCGGCTGAGCTGAGGAAGTACTATTCATCTATCCAAACATGACCTGAACAATACCAATTTTCCTACTTGAGAATTTTCAAGGGAAGAAATATTTCCCTTAAGATGCCGCTTTCACATTAGAATGGAGGTTGAAAACAGCCTTTGAAGGTTTTTACGGGATTATCGTCAACATGTGTAGTCAATTATTTCCTCTACCCACTTAGTGAAAAGTGCTTTGCCAGTGCTGCGGACAAATTTTACAAGCATATTGACTTATTCCCAAGGGCTACACTAGCAACTAAATGCAATCAAACACAAAAGTGGGCCCTGCTTAATGTGTGTAACCACACAGGCCTTTTTGACAGAGCTGTACACAACCCACCCCCTACCCACCCCCCTCCATCCGCCACACAAAAAAATGTGAAAGCTGGCCCGGCTTTCTATGCTAGCTCCTGTGGGATTCCGTTGCTATCAGCTCCTGGTTTCCCTTAGTTACGCACAACAGCAGCTGCGGAACTCAGCGGTAATAAAACCTGGAACAATTGAAGGGCTTTTATTGTTGTTCTGCGTTCGGCTTTCAGCATAGCTAACCTGTCCTCTCAGTATTCCTCCCATCAGGCCAGCAATGAAAGAGGATCTCATTTACCTAAAAGCGCTTATACATTTTTAATTCGCTTTAACACGTAAATTAACAAGTCCCTCATTCGAGAAGTTTTACGGCTGCTTGCTACTGAGGGAGTACCATGAAAGTTTTATAGATAATCCACTAGCTAGCACGAGCTGCTTATAATAAACGCTCTATTTTCTGCTGCACTGTCAAATCCCTTTGGTTTCCAGTGACTACACTTTGAATATCTTCTTTATGTTACCTTCAGAGGTCTATATATAACGGATTTAAACAAATCAAATCAAAAGCCCTTTTTACATCAGCAGATGTCACAAAGTTCTTATAAAGAACTCCCAAAAAACCTGAAAGGCTGGAGGCGGCACAACTCAGCAGTTAACATAAGAAACTGGAGGAGTTTTTAGCCTACAGCACACACAGATTACTGTATAGCTTGAGGACAAACCAATGACAAAACATTACACGACATTTTTCAAGATTCCCTAATGATGAGCATGAAAAGATTTCCCTTTAAACTATTCATGGAACAAAAGGCATGCCAAATGCCTAGGATATGCTTATATTCTGAATAGTAAAAACATATCATGATGATATTCATAGCAATAATCCCCGTCTAAGCATAGGGGGGTGAGAGACTACATTTCCCATCAGCCCCGTGGTGATAACGTGTCACCTTTGGACTGGCAGCAGACAGTAGCAGTTGGAAACAGTCGGGCACGGTTAACCCACAACGCATTTCTTCCGAGGAGAACATAATGTGAAAGTGGGACACAGGGGCCGTCAGGGCCTGTAAAGCACTGGTTCAGCTTCCTCTGTCATCGTTCCGACAGCAGCTGTGTGGCAGAGCGTAACCGGCGGTAACCAGCGTGGCCCGGGCCTGACCCTGTGTTTGGCTCTGAGGCCTGAGCGCTCTAACCACCCCAGACAGGCGCCCTCCATCCCCCCACCACGTCCGCAGCCACCCACAGTCACAGCCTGTCACTGGGCATCAGGGTTCACTGGGGTCCCACTGCCCTTATTTGTTTAGTGTTTAGTTGGTCTGTGTGTGGTATAGAGGTCATGGGAAGACACAGTTAAAATGCATCATTCAGTGTCTCTTTTAGAAGCATTAGACAGCAGAAGCATTGTCTTTATTTCCCAATACAGTATGTCCCCATGTTCCAATTGACATACAGTGAGTTCCAAAAGTATTGGGACAGTGACACATTTGTTATTTTGGTACAATGACTATGAGGTTAAAGTGCAGACTGTCAGCTTACATTTGAGGGTATTTTCATCCATATTGGGTGAACCGTTTAGAAATTAACGTACTTTTTGTACATAATGTAGTCCCTCCATTTTAGTATTGGGACAAATTCACATATACAGTGCATTTCCAAAGTAATCAGACTCATTTACTTTTTCCACATTTTGTTACGTTACAGCCTTATTCTAAAATGTATTAAGAAAACAATCAACCCTTATCTACACACAATACCCCATAATAACAAACCAAAAACAGGTTGGTAGACATTTTTGCACATTTATTTAAGTATTCAGGCTCTTTACTCAGTACGTTGTTGAAACACCTTTGGCAGCGATTACTGCCTCGAGTCTTCTTGTGTATGGACACTACAAGCTTGGCACACCTGTACTTGGGGAGTTTCTCCCATTCTTCTCTGCAGATCCTCTCAAGCTCTGTCAGGTTGGATGGGGAGCATTGCAGCACAGCTTTTCAGGTCTCTCCAGAGATGTTCGATTGGGTTCAAGTCCAGTTTCTGGCTGGGTCACTCGAGGACATTCAGAGACTTGTCCCGACGCCACTCCTGCGTTGTCTTTGCTATGTGCTTAGGGACATCGTCCTGTTGGAAAATGAACCTTCACCCCAGTCTGAGGTCCTGAGCACTCTGGAGCAGGTTTTCATCAAGGATCTCTATACTTTGCTATGTTCATCTTTACCCTGATCATGACTAGTCTCCCAGTCCCAACCGCTGAAAAACATCCCCATAGCATGATGCTGCCACCCTCATGCTTCACCGTAGGGTTGGTGTCAGGTTTCCTCCAGATGTGACACTTGGCATTCAGGCCAAAGAGTTGCTGCAGAGATGGTTGTCCTTCTGGAAGGTTCCCCCATCTCCACATTAGAACTCTAGAGTTCTGTAAGAGCTCTGTCAGAGTGACCATCTGGGTTCTTGGTCACCTCCCTGGTCGAGGCCCTTCTCCCTCGATTGATAAGTTTGGCCGGGCAGCCAGTTCTAGGAAGAGTCTTGGTGGTTCCAAACCTTTTCTTCTTCCATTTACAGTAAGAATTATGGAGGACACTGTGTTCTTGGGGACCTTCAATGAAACAGAAATGTTTTGGTACTCTTCCCCAGATCTGTGCCTTGACCCAATCATGTCTAGGAACTCTACAGACAATTCCTTCGACCTCATATCTTGTTTTTTACTCTGACATTCATCGTCAACTGTGGGACCTTATAAAAACAGGTGTGTGCCTTTCCAAATCATGTCCAATCAATTGAATTCACCACAGGTGGACTAATCAAGTTGTAGAAACTTCTCAAGGATGATCAATGGAACAGGATGCACCGGAGCTAAATTTTGATTCTAATAGCAAAGGGTCTGAATACTTATGTAAATAAATTATTATTGGGTTCTTTATTTTTAATACATTTACAAAAATAAAAAATAAACTGTTTTCACTTTGTCCTTATGGGGTATTGTCTGTAGATTGCTGAGGAAAAAAGTATATTTAATCAATTTCCGAATAAGGCTGTAACGTAACAAAATGTGGAAAATGTCTTGGGGTCTGAATACTTTCCGAAGGCAGCGCATGTGTATTAAAGTAGTCAAAAGTCGAGTATTTAGTTCCATATTTCTAGCACGCAATGATTACATCAAGCTTGTGACTTCACAAACTTGTTGGACGCATTTGCTGTTTGTTTTGCTCGTGTTTCAGATTATTTTGTGCCCAATAGAAATTCATGGTAAATCATGTACTGTAATCTTGTAGACACTTTTATTGTAAATAAGAATAGAATATGTTTCTAAAGACTTCTACATTAATGTGGATGCTTCCATGATTATGGATAGTCCTGAATAAATCATGAATAATGATGAGTGAGAAAGTTACAGACTGACAAATATCATAACCCCAAAACATGCTAACCTCTCACCATTACAATAACAGGGGAAGTTAGCATATTATATCATACCCCCAAGACATGCTAACCTCTCACCATTACAATAACAGGGGAAGTTAGCATATTATATCATACCCCCAAGACATGCTAACCTCTCACCATTACAATAACAGGGGAAGTTAGCATATTATATCATACCCCCAAGACATGCTAACCTCTCACCATTACAATAACAGGGGAAGTTAGCATTTTGGAAGTATAATATTTATGCATCTGTGACTTTCTCACTCATCATTATTCAGTATGGGACCAAATACTAAACTTTTGACTACTTTAATTCACATATCAGAGAATTTCTCCCACTACTTTTGGTTGCCTAAAATCGGGGGGGACTATGTAGAAAAAAAGCTGTAATTTCTAAACGGTTCACCCAATATGGCAAAAATTACGATCAAATTCAAGCTGACAGTCTGCACTTTAACTTCATAGTCATTGTTTAATTAAAAATCCAAAGTGCTGGAGTACAGAGCCAAAACAGCAACAACAACAATTCACTGTCCCAATACTTTGGGAGCTCACTGCATTTGAGGTTATTGGAATATTTAGCCCCACAATGCCTCTGCTCTGGCTGTGACACCAATGACAACGTCGCCTAGCTGTCACTATAGCTAGGGACTCGGCAGAACAGAAACAGCAGTTTTCACCAGTGTCTCACATTTCTGTGGGGTGCGGCGTGATTGCCATGGAAACGCTCCATCTCACTCTTATACCTCTTTGCCGTTACCATGATCAAGTGGATGCCGTGACCTCTGGCGACCTAGTCAGACATTATGGTAATAGTGGCAGGAAGATCCACAGCCCTAATGCACCCTGAGGACAGGCTTAGCCCACAGAGAACGATCAGAGTCACTCTGTGGTGGAATGTGATGGTTCACAACAAAGCAATGGTGCCACAGCACACTACAGAGCTGGGGGTGGGGGGGTGGGAGGGTGGGTTGAATGTGTGTGGTGGGGGGGGGGTACACTTGAGGCTGCATTTATACACAGACATAAATCTGTGACGACATTACAGACAAATCAATATGCTTTTAACATCCATCCTCTCTGCAGCTGCAACGCAATCACCTTTTTCCCTCTGTACAAATGGCCATATAATGCTGTAGTCAGCTGCACTGAGTTATGGGGACAATTACCAGATGTAATAATGAACTGAGTGGTGTGAGGTGCTGGAAGGAGGGAGAGGTGGTAGGAGGATAATAAGAGCAGCGGGAGACCTCCACTCTTTCAGATCATATCAGATTACCTTGTTATAGGACCCCGTGTGGCATTTTAAACACCTCCATCTCCCCTGCCCACCCTGGCCACAGCAGAATCCCCCTAGGCTCTAAGGGAGGAAGGACAGAGAGAGGAGACAGGAAGGGGGAGGGAGAGAGAGAAAGAGAGAGAAAGGGGAGTGTGGGGCAACACTAGAGAGAGAAGGAGAGAGAAAGAGAAGGAAGAGAGACATGAGAAGCTTTCCCAGAGTGAAACAGCTGCAAAGAGAGAGAAGCCTGAGACCTTCAGCTGCTCAGCGGAGCGCTTATCACCACATAACTATTCATCAAAGAAATTTGTGTGCAATTAATTACATTATTCCCAAGCCCCCCCCATCCATGCCACCGAGTCGTTACTTCAATATCAGCTTTCAGCTAGCCATCTCACTAAGCCGCAGCCTCAGTGCCAAGTCACAGCTAGCTTCCTGAGCTGCCTGGCCAGCCTCAGTGCCATGTTACAGCTAGCTCCCTTGCCAGCCTCAGTGCCATGTTACAGCTAGCTCCCTGAGCTGCCTGGAAAGCCTCAGTGCCAAGTCACAGCTAGCTCCCTGAGCTGCTTGGCCATCCTCAGTGCCAAGTCACAGCTAGCTCCCTGAGCAGCTGGCCAGTCTCAGTGCCAAGTCACAGCTAGCTCCCTGAGCTGCCTGGCCAGCCTCAGTGCCAAGTCACAGCTAGCTCCCTGAGCTGCCTGGCCAGTCTCAGTGCCAAGTCACAGCTAGCTCCCTGAGCTGCCTGGCCAGCCTCAGTGCCAAGTCACAGCTAGCTCCCTGAGCTGCCTGGCCAGCCTCAGTGCCAAGTCACAGCTATCTCTCTGAGCTGCCTGGCCAGCCTCAGTGCCAAGTCACAGCTAGCTCCCTGAGCTGCCTGGCCAGCCTCAGTGCCAAGTCACAGCTATCTCTCTGAGCTGCCTGGCCAGCCTCAGTGCCAAGTCACAGCTAGCTCCCTGAGCTGCCTGGCCAGCCTCAGTGCCAAGTCACAGCTAGCTCCCTGAGCTGCCTGGCCAGCCTCAGTGCCAAGTCACAGCTAGCTCCCTGAGCTGCCTGGCCAGCCTCAGTGCCAAGTCACAGCTAGCTCCCTGAGCTGCCTGGCCAGCCTCAGTGCCAAGTCACACCTCCATAAAGTGTGCTGCTAGGAGAGAAAAAAGGAAAAAGGGCTCCTCTCCTCTCGGCTTGCAGGAGGCTATCATTGCTCTTTTTTATTGCCATATCTTCCTCCAGGAATTCACTGCCAGTATATTGGCAGGCCTTCCAGTAGATGGAGGCAATGAAATTTAGTGCGGACACTTAACACCGGGTCAAGCCTTGTGCGCGGCTCATGTGTGGTGGTAATATGATAAACAAATGCTTCCAAAATGCACAAACGGAGCCTTTCAGAAGCGGGGAAGAAGATATACACATTATTTCTTCAAAATGGCGAAGTGAGTGTGCTGTCGCCTGGCTCCTGCTATTAAGGAGATAAGATCTAAATAGGTCATTGCAGTGCCATTATAGCAGAACCTGAGGCAGGGCAATGGTCAAACGCGAGATTCGTTTAAAACGATTCCACTCAAATCTTTAAAAGGAAAGGTCACACAATAAACCTGCAATTTATGTCCATTAACAGCGACTAGCCAGCAGTAATGGACAAAATGGCTGTAATTGAATACCACACCCACACTGGTCTACCTATATATGACTAATGGATATCCTGTATGGCTGATATCATACAGGATACATGACTAGTAATACACATACATTCTGACTAGATATGAACTAAAGTCACACTGCAATAACAGGACCATAAATACAAGACAAGTTGTGCTGGGTGAGTAATAGCTTGTCCACTAGTACCAGTTAGTCACACCCTTTGGCTTCAGGGCACAGCAGTGAGTGGTTTGATTAGGTCATGGCAGGCTGGTGCTTGTCTCTCATTGATCTGTGATCCCTGGAACAGTGAGGCAGGAGGACTGTAAATTACAGCAGAGCTGAGATCAGCTGATCTCCAATCAGCAGGTGGGCGTGACCTCTGTGGAACAGGATGCTGGGCTATCGGCTTAGGGGACAGAAGCCCTGGCCTGTTTTGGCTGGCCACGGTGCAAGGGAACGAGAGCGCAGCGTCTCACCTTACCCGTGTTTAGCTCCCCTGGGCTGCAGGCTGGGGGATTAGAGTGACTGTAAAATCTGTTTAGAGAATATACGGTTCCCTTTTGGCTGGCCGACAGGGGTGCCTGTCCGAGGCCGTGCGCAGCAAGGTTACAACAGGAGCCCTGTTGTAAACCTTCTTCATTTAGCCGCCTTCCTGAAATTCCCATCTACTACTAGAAGGCCATAAAAGAAGATGGTACAAAAGGCGCCAATGTATTAATAGGAACTGGGCCAAGAGTTGACTTGGCTTCTCCTACTTTAGAAGAGGACTACTCAGCATCTGTTTCTACTTTCTCATCAGCTTGGTTTAAATGTGACGGGCACACTAGAGCTGCAATAGAGAACTTCGTAACAACACTAGGCTCTCTATCAGCTTGATGCTAGCTGGCAGGAATTTTCTTTGACCTTGACTTAAGTCCTTGTATTTGACCTTTGACCTCATGTCAGATCACATGTTAGTGCAGTAGCAGAGTGCACATGCTGATTTCACGATTCAGAATCAACACAATTAAATGACGATCCAGGATCAACAACCAACATCAAGGTTAACTCATGAATCTATAGGTGGAGAAGTCCTAATGCAGTACGAGCAGCATCTGAACAGCTCAGGCACCTCCCCAGTCTGCTGGCGACCTCACATACTTGGCTATATGAGTTAAACAAACAACAAAACAAAACATCTATCTTACAAGAGGCTGACCCTTTTCTGAATATGATGTCGCTAACTGGCACTGTGTAGGAAATGATGGAATCACAAACTTTGTCAAGAATTACTTGGAAACCTAGACTATAACAGAGGTTAAAAACGACCATGAAATTTGTGGGTCCACAGTGGTTCCAAATGTACAATATAATACAAGTAAACCAAGATGAATAAGGGATATGACCATTAACATAACAATGTAATAGCATTAACAGTGCAATCGTTCCCCTATGATCCCATCAGGCCATAAAAGTGCAGCTGGAATGTGGACATAATGGAGTCAACAGCAGGGGGGAAATGGCGTCTATATGAGCACAGAGCAACGCTTGGCTCCCTCCATCCTCAGGCCTCCTGCTCTTCACAATCCCAGCCTGGCATTCTCCACATTCTCATCCATACTTCCAGTTCCACCTCCACTCACCACTCTAGCTAGTTGTTAATGACCTGGATACAAGGATAACTCCTCTTTAACAACATCACAACTGAGCACAGGAGAGCCAGACAGACAGTCGATGGAGGGATGGGACATGCCACGCTTGCATAACATGAATGGCTACCAGGAAAAAAACTGTTTTCAGCAACTGGGCCATGTACCGGATACCAGTTCAATGACTGATCCTTTCACAGAGGATGAGAACTTTGTATTTATATTTTCCCCAAGCAGTGATAATTCCCCTCCAAACACCATAAATAAAACGGATTTCATTATTGTATGTTTCCCCAGTATGGTGAAATGGAGGAGTCTACAGCAGAACGCTGAAGAGAATCAGTTACGTCTTTTTGATTTACACGCTGCTGTAAATAGCTACCTGCCATCCGAGACCTGTCAGCACCTACCAGTGGCAAGGCAGCTGGCACAAATAGCTTCCCCACCTGTGTCCAAGCCATATTACCGCACACAGGGGACCTGTTACATTTCAGTTCCACATCACTAGGCACGAAAAGGGACTATTTAAGTCCTCAGCGTCGCTTGTATTTACGTTGAGAATTACAGCCAGATCGAAATCTTGCCATTTTTTTCTACTTCCATCTCCCCAAGAGCGTTCAGTGGCTATCAGGGATCTTACCAGGGCAAAGTAATTACTCTGTGACCTTCTTTACAAACTGTGCCCTCACTCTGTTTTTGTTTTGGTCTGGGCTTCCTCTTCCAAGTAATGGACTTCCTTCAAACCATAAATCACACTTATGTCGCTCCTTTTCATCTTTTGGTTTTGCGCTCTGCCATGTTTTGTTTAGTGCAGCACGTCTTTGTTTTGTTTCTAAATTCAACCAGACAATGCTAGCCGTCTTCCTCCTTTGTCTCTGAAAGGCTCTTTTACAGGCTCTTAGGGCCACAAATGTCAACCACAGGAAGGCAATTATGAGAGTAAAATGACTTCCTTACGGTTATCAATCCACTCTGTGAGCCGGGGGAATGGTTAAAAGTCACCATGTAATGGGGCACAGTTAGAGTTTTCTCCTGGGTCCCAGCCAAGGCTGCTAACCTTGCTATTAATGGCCCCGACAAGCTTTGTCAATGCAATCTGCTGAATGCCTTGAGTGACACACGATCGATATCCTCCACTCTCCCGGGTCATCACCGGTGACAGAGGCCTAAGTAATAATACAGCCCTGGCTGCCTCCTCTAACTTAAATGCTTCCCCTGCCACAATATTTCTTTTTTGTCTCAGGGCTTGTGAGCTAAATTTTCTCGCCAATCGAAAGAGGAAAATAGGGAGGGTGAAAAGGGGGGAGAGGGGGGTCAGAGGAATTGTTATGTGTCTGGATTGATGCTAGCCAGGGAACAAGCTTGGCAGGTTGAGGGGGGAGGAGGAGACACTGGGGGGAGGGGAGCTCAGATAAATCGAAAATGACTGGCTGCCGAGTTGTAATCTGCCAGCGCCGAGCCCCCTGTAGCAACAAGCCAAATGAAAAAGCACGCTGACAGGCCGGAGAGATGGAGGGCCTGCGGTAGAATACAGGAGGAGAAGGAGGGTGCAGGGGAGGGAGAGAAAGAGGGAGAGAGAGGCAGGCAGAGGGAGAGAGAGAGGCAGGCAGAGGGAGAGAGAGGCAGGCAGAAGGAGAGAGAGGCAGGCAGAGGGAGAGAAAGACAGGCAGAGAGAGAGAGGGGCAGGCAGAGGGAGAGAGAGGCAGGCAGAGGGAGAGAAAGGCAGGCAGAGGGAGAGAGAGGCAGGCAGAGGGAGAGAAAGGCAGGCAGAGAGAGAGAGGCAGGCAGAGGGAGAGAGGCAGGCAGAGGGAGAGAGAGGCAGGCAGAGGGAGAGAGAGGCAGGCAGAGGGAGAGAGGCAGGCAGAGAGAGAGAGAGGCAGGCAGAGGGAGAGAGAATGCAGGCAGGGAGAGAGAGAGAGAGAGGCAGAGGGAAAGATAATGCAGGCAGAGAGAGAGAGAGGCAGGCAGAGGGAAAGATAATGCAGGCAGAGAGAGAGGCTGGCAGAGGGAGAGAGGCAGGCAGACGGAGAGAGAGGCAGGCAAAGAGAGAGAGGCAGGCAGAGAGAGAGAGAGGCAGACGGAGCGAGAGGCAGGCAGAGGGAGAGAGAATGCAGGCAGGGAGAGAGAGAGAGAGAGAGAGAGAGAGAGAGAGAGAGAGAGAGAGAGAGAGAGAGAGAGGCAGGCAGAGGGAAAGATAATGCAGGCAGAGAGAGAGGCTGGCAGAGGGAGAGAGGCAGGCAGACGGAGAGAGAGGCAGGCAAAGAGAGAGAGGCAGGCAGAGAGAGAGAGAGGCAGACGGAGCGAGAGGCAGGCAGAGGGAGAGAGAATGCAGGCAGGGAGAGAGAGAGGCAGGCAGAGAGAGA